>NC_136874.1:16727396-17017396 GCF_951799975.1 Gobius niger
CCTATTAAGCAGTTTCATCTCATTCCTCCTTCACAAAATGCATTTTATGGAAACTGTAATTGCCAACATTGTTATTCCGCCACTTTGAGGCAGTGCACCGTGCCAGGTGAAGAACGCGCGGCAGCGACACCGTTTTGCAAAACAAGTGCAAAATCCTCATTTGCTTGAGAATACTCCAGTAACCTCATTTTGCCTGCGCTCAAACTCTGAAGAGGAACGCTCCCCGGTTCTTTCCCGAGGTTTAAACAAGAGCCAGCCGACCTGCAAAGTAACCAGGCGCCGCAAAGAGCGGCCCCGAGCAGCTGGGCCGCGCTCTCTGCGAGCTGGACTACAGAGGAGGCGAGGCGTAGCAGGCTGCTCCCTGTGCTCCACTGCTCCGGCGAGGGATAAATAAAGAGCTAGACAATAGAGTCACTCTCGGGGACTCGGAGCTCCGGGCGACGCTCCAGCCAACACCACGCAGGCAATTGCTCAAATGGAAAATTAGCATCCAGGAGACACAATGTGAATAGTACTTTTAGTGCGCTGGGACTGATCGATGGACTAGATTGGGCCGAGGTGGGTCGGCAGCTGAAACTGAGGAGAAGAGGCCCAGTTGTTTTGTGTGTGTGTGTTTTCATAGATCCCATTGTTCAGTGACCCCATAATGGCTGGAAGTAGCAATGTGCTAGAATACCCACAGAATACTCACAGCGGTCTGAGTCATTTCTATGAATTGGTTCTTGCTACTTTCAATTCATGGGTTTCAGAGGCAGGATTGTTTTCCTGTTATGGATGTCATTTTGAGCACTTTTCACCATTTGCAGTGGCACCAGTTTTCATCAGATCCATGGATAGTGGATTCAGAAGACAAAGCGGGCATTTCTCCATGACGTAAGCCATGCTGGAGAGGCTGGTCCATGTCGTTGATGGCCGTGGTCCATAGAAGTGAGAGAGACGGCCACTTAGTTTACTTCTCAGCCTAGTTAAAGGGACTATACAGAGTTTATAATGTTAAAATGAAGTATTTTCCTCCCCCTACATGTTCCAACAATGTGTAGAATGAGCTCAGACCTGTTCACCACAACTGCCTCTAAAATCCTGCACTGTCACTCAGAAAGGTGTTAATTCGGGTCTGAAGTGCCGTCATGCACGAGCTTAATATAGAAGCTGCAGTTACACGTATGACCTGAGGTGGCAGTAGTGAGTATAAAATGACCAACTTGCATCTAGCCCTTTTAAGGTGCGCAGTAGACTGTGAGTGTACAGTGAAATTGTCAGAATTGATCATGCAGTCACCTTGAAGAACTATCTAGAACTAACTATTTCTGTCTGTTAGCATTGTGCTAGCCGCCACGCTTATCATCCCATTCAGAGTCCTGGGCCACACTGCGCTGATCACAGAAGCTCCTGTCATGTCAATAAACTCACGTCCTACTGGATTCGCATGAGCCATGTCCTGCTTCAAATGTAAACTCATTTGCAGCTCAGTTGGAAGTGGAAGTGTGAAATATTGGTTTCAGACTTTTGGATAATTAAACATGTACCAGGTCAAATGTTCCTGACAAATAATGAACATAACAGGTTAAATCGCTATGGCAGTGCAATTCAATTATTGTTTTGTTCAGCCCTAATGCATGCTGTTTGTTTCTTTGTTAATGTACACCAACCTTTTTGCCTCACGGACCCATTAAAGTCATTGATTTTTACTTCCACTACCCTTTTCACCTTTTTAAAATCTGAAATGATTCCTGCTAAGTGCTCAAATACCCCCAAGGGTCCCCGTACCCCTTGTTGGGAAACACTGAAATACAGTATCATATATGCATAATAGTAATAATATCCAAGCCTATGCCCATGCCCTCATTTGGCCCAACTCTCGCCCCCTGGAACGCAGCACAAGCCTGGCGTTTGGCGTACTCACCATCGATCAAAGCGCCTTTAAATAAGAATGTGGTTCTTGTGGCCGTGCGCCGGGGCCGCGGTCCGCAGTGGTAAACACATCAGCAGTCTGCAGATGTCTGGAGGAGTGGCGTCCGCGGTAAACAACAGCAGACCATTAAAGACAATGAGCACGCCGGTGGGGCCCGGGCTGTTATCGGAGTCAGTGCAGCAGACAAACACCTCTGTATGTGACCCCCGGACTGTGTCGTTTACACGGGGAGCACGAGGGCAGCGCTAATGATGCAGCGCTGCAGTCAAGACACCACAGTGTAGGCAAATCAGGCGGTGCTAGTGTGTCACAGACGGCTGTACAGAGGGGATGGATCCTGCTTACGTTACATGTATGTGTGCAGAGGCTGCTTTTGTATCCTCCTTTGTAGAGATTAATATTTCACTTATAATATTTGTAAACTAACTGCTGCTATTATGAAAGGAAATATAGTTTTGACAACCCCTGTCCATCCAACCATGCTAATATCTGTGCTAATGTCTATTTAATATGAAATGGACAGACTTCGACTTGACATAGTGCTGTGTAGTTCTCCCTTGTTTCCCTCCAAGCACCACCTTGTACACCATAAAGGGACTACACGGAATTTAAAAATGTTAAAATGATGTATTGTCCACCCCCTACACGTCCTAATAGAAAGAGCCCAGACCTTTTCACCACAACTGCCTCTAAAACACTGTCACTCAATCTCCACCGCCACGCACAGACTTAATATAGTTACTCATAACACCTGAGGTGGCAGTAGCGAGTAAAAAAAGTCAACTTCCATCTAGTCCCTTTACTGTGACTATGTTATGTCTGAACTCAATCAATACAGATACTTTTGGGGTTCTTTTTTGTGGACGTCCATATTGATACTGGACATTTCATATGGATGAATGCATTTTAATCAATGTACTGTATACATTTCTAATCTCTGGTTATTTTAGATGTAAATTAAAATGATATTAGGTTCATTAAACAATGTTAATGGGAAATTAAATACATAAGCAAAGTTTAAAGAGACTAGATGCAAGTTGGTCATTTTATGCTCACAACTGCCACCTCAGGTCTTACGCGTAACTGCAGGTTCTATATTAAGCTCGTGCATGACGGCACTTCAGACCCGAAGTAACACCTTTCTGAGTCACAGTGCAGGATTTCAGAGGCAGTTGTGGTGAACAGGTCTGAGCTCATCCTACACATTAGGACATGGCTGGAACATGTAGGGGGAGGAAAATACTTAGTTTTAACATTTTTAAACTCTGTATAGTCCCTTTAATATAAATGCTTTAATGGACGAACAGAACCTAAACTAGTACTAGAACTAGAATGATTTGGACGGCCCCCTCTGCTGCTGTGTAGCCTTTTGTCTCAGAACAATGAAGTTAAAGGTCCTTTTGTGTTTAGAATTTGTACCGTGCCTTCTTTTTACATATGCAAATAACCTGGTATTGGTTCGACAATACCTGGTATTGATTTGATAAGTAGCCGTTTGGTGTCGATGCATCAATACTATGGCATCAATCCGCCCATCCCTACTGTAAAGCGGACATTAAATAAAAACCTATTAAAATGATTATACAATGTAGTGCTGTCTGAAGAAGCCAATCACTAATGGCACCCTAAACATTTTGAGATCCACTGGCAAAGTGAATTTCTTGTGAATCTGGCTCTTTATCTGGAGTGAATCATTTCATTAGAACTGCTTGCTCATTTTGGCCGACCTCTATTGTTTCATGTCTGCTCTTCGATCGCCTGTCGTGTTCTTTCTTCTATTCTTAAGGCTTGGCTTGTTACTGTGTTCTGAATTATTTACTGCTCCGTAATCTTATCGGACGCACTTTTTTTCTCGTCCCTTTCTCGGGCGTTATCTTCCGTTAATGCCGTTTCATTAGCATTAGCATTTACCTACTTTAGATCCTTATTGGAAGCGCAGCCGCATCAGTCACCCTGCACCACACTCCGCCCCCACACCGATAACCTCCTGCCACTCTTATCTCCGACCCCCGGTGTTTACACTCCCCTCTCATCGCCGCATCGCGAGACGGGGCTCCTATCACAGCTGGGCGCAAGTGTCCGCATAGCCGCGCAGTAGTTCACTTTCTTTTCTTTTTTTTTTCCGCCACGTCAGGCTAATGAATTCTCCCTGCTCGCGATCCTCGCCCCCGCACTGCCGTTTCCTATCGATAACGAGCCCTGGGGGTCCTGAGGCGGGCGCGCCGGGGCAGTGTAATATGAAGGAGTCTCCGCGTCGAGCAGGAGAGCCAGCTGGTCGTAATGAGAGCGAGGAGAGAAAAGCAAGGGGTCAGCGGGGGCTCGGCGGGGGGGAGGGCGAGCGTGAAGAGGGCGCACGGCCGGGGCGGCGACGGGGACCGCGGAGCCTCCATCTGTTGAATATTTCACACTTTGTGGAAGCGTAAGAAGTGGCAGACAGGTGGGCAAGTCTGGAGCTGAGTCACTACTGCTCCGTCATGATGATGTTTTTATCAATGAGTCAGGCATTACGGCCCTGGAACACATTATCCACATTTTCAAACCATTCAAGGGGGCGGATCACACATGTGCGGCTTCAAAATCAGGCGCTTCAGCATTGGTACTTTCGATTTACGGTGTGGTTTACAGCTTCAGCGTGGCGTGATGAAGACACTATGAGCGCATGAACTTTAAAATGTGTTTTGTGTTTTAACAATGACACAATAAGTTTAAGGCAAGACACGGAAGTAAACATATTGATATTATGTTGACATTTTGAGCTAGTTTTCTGCCTGAAAACTTCATGCTCATTTGATGACGTTTTGACGTGAGGCAGAGATTTCCCGGGAGTATCTACCACCTCTCTTCACAAAGCCGCCTTTCCCTCGGGTATTCCTTCACAAATGCTGACATATTCTCCATCCACGTGCCCTGAAGGCTCCACGAGAAGGCGCTATAATCCAAATATGGTCATTTCCTTTCTGGGAGCCACGCGTACGAAAGACCACTTTTCTCAAAATGAGGTTTTTGTTCCACTCACGTAACGACCACCATTTTGGTCGCTCCTATACAGACTCCAAACTTTTGGACTTAATATTTATATGTTTTTTTTTTATTCCTAGCCTGATTTATTATTATTTTCACTTATGAATCACTTATGAAGATCCAAAATCCCCTGTGAACAAAATCTTTGTCACTAATATACTATACAATTCAAGTCAATGTGTAATCATTGTGTTGAAAATAGGGGGGGAGACAGAAAGAAAGGGTACGACTCCCACAACGGTGTGACTCTGTGGTAGCCTCTGCTCTCCACTACACTGCCGTGTGCTGGACAAGAACAGGAGGGCCAGCTCCGTCCTGGGCTGCCCTCTGGACTCTGTGGAGGAGGTGAGGTTCAGGAGGGTGTTAGCCAAGCTCACCTCCATCATGGATAACACCTCCCACCCACTGCACGGGACTGTAGAGGAGCTGAGCAGCTCTTTCAGTGGCAGACTGAGACACACTCAGTGCAAGAAGGAGCAGGTCCTTCATCCCCACTGCTGTAAAGTAACATGTGCAATAACCACTATGCAGAATACGTGCAATAATCCCTGTATTTACATCACTAATACTGACGATTGTTATAGTTTGTTTACTTTATTATTTACTGTTTATACTTTTTGTCCCCAAAAGTCCTTGGTAGTCATTGTATATAAGATACCACTATTTACTATTTAATTGTTTTTTCCTCACTTTTCCTGCTTATTTGCACACCCTGAAGCTGAATGTAACAAGTACATTTCTCCATTTCTCCAATGGGTAGTACATTGATGGAAAATATATCTACAGTCTCAATGAGATAATGTTTGACACGTTTCCATTTTGATCGAGCCCGTTTTCTCCTTTTGTGTGGTTGAAAAGCCGGGGCTGCTGCTCCACTGTACCGAGTGATAAAGCGCTCCAGTCAGCCGTTAGAAGAACGCTGAAGTATTCGGTGTCGGTGGAACGCTGCTGCCGGCTGAGATACGTTTAATCGTTAGCTTAAATGGGACAGGAACAAGCTCTATTGAAAACCATTCTGGCCGTTTTCTCCTTTACAGGTTAATGGGTGTGCACTCTGCTGGAATGTTTCTTTTATGTGGACCAAGGCTGAACAACTGTATTCACTGAGTTCCGAAGTTCATGTCCTAAGCGTGTGTGTGATCGTTCCGCCCCCTGAAGTCAATAACCAAGGAAGCTAAGAGTTAAAAACCAAGATGGAGGATCGGATCATGCTAACTGTTTACTTCCTATCTCTGTTTTTGTAAAAGCACGTTGATGTCACTAATTCATTTTCCAATCACTAATAAGCTGCTCTATTTCAGGGGGATGTGCTTTGAGAGTGAAATGCATCCTTCCATTTGCTAAAAGAGATCAAATTATACCATCAGAAAGATTGGAGAGGAGAGCCATCCAGAGGAATATTCAGTATGTGTGTGAAGATGAACTGTTTGTGCCTGTTATCCGGTTGAAACAAGCTGAACGGAGAGAGAACTTTTACCTCACACGCCCCGGCTGACTTCATTAAACAAATGCAAAGAGACGGAGTAATTACAATAGCGAGATAGGTGACGTTGCAGTAATGTCTTGTTGAATCCAATTCAAAATAGAAAACAATATCCTTGGATTAATGTTAGCATGACAACTCTGCGTCCGTCTAATCCATTAACTCTCGTTGGCAGAGTCGGCCCATTTGGACAAAGGCCAAGTGGCTATCGCTGTAAATAAGAATTTGTAAATGAAAAGTGCTTTCCCTCATTCACTGAATAAACAATATAACAACCTTTCGGACGCTCTGAGAACCAGTTTAATTTTTTTAGATCAGCTCCAAACCCAATCCCGGGATTAGCTTTTAACACGTCAGTACACAGTCATTCCAAAAGCGCTGTTCCGTCTGTGTGAAATTCAATTAATTTGGTTCTCTGTCAAATATCGGTGTTCTCTGGGGGCAACAGAAGTTTGCGAGATTACAATGCTGTGTTTGTGAAGGACTTAAATTGGAAAGTGCTCAAAATGTTCTTGACAAATGTGTGGATTCAGAGAGCGAGTCGGGGACAGGCGGCTCGGTCATTCATCAGCTCAGCCTGTGCAGGTGTTTACGCTGGTGAAGAGGAGCAGAACGAAGAGGCGAGCTGGCTGACGGTTCTACTGCTGCGATGGAGATAGAAGGCAGTGTGGAGGGAGGAGAGAGTGCACCTACACTGCGTACCAAAATATTACGCAAATTGTATTCCAGTTCCACATTATTAAGCAGACCACCATTTTCAAGCAATAGGGGAAAGAAAAAGGATCTCTCTGTTGATAAAAAGCGTGGAATAGTTGAATGCCTTGGTCTAGGTATGAAAACCTTCGATATTTCATGAAAGATTAAGCTTAATCATCGTACTGATAAGAGATTTGTGGCTGATTCAGAGCACACTAGGGTTTGTGCAGATAAAGGCACAATGAGGACGCTTTCTGCCAGACAAATACATCAGATTAAGTGAACAGCTGCTGCAGACAGGAGTCTCTGGAGTCTCCCGAACATGAAGGTGTAGGACCCTCCAGAGGCTGCAGTTGTGCATAAACCTTCTATCCGGCCTCCCCTAAACTGTTCATTGAAGCTGAAACAGAAACGGCTGCAGTGGCTCAGAAATACATGAGGACTCATTTTCAAACAGTCTTGTTCACTGATGAGGCCGTGTGACCCTGGATGGTCAGATGGATGGAGTAGTGGATGGTTGGTGAACGTCCCAACAAGGCTGTGACGTCAGTAAGGAGGGGCGGAGTCATGTTTTGGGCCAGAATCATGGGGAAATATGTGTGGAGTTTCTGACTGACCACTTTCTTCTATGCTACAAAAAGAAGAGCCGTGCTTTCCCGAACACAATCATCTTCATCATGACAACGCACCATGTCCTGCTGTAAAGAAAACCTCTGCATCACTGGCTGCTATGGGCATGAAAGGAGAGAAACTCATGATGTGGACCCCCTCCTCCCCTGACCTCAACCCTATTCACCTTATTCCTTACAGATAAAATCAGATACATGTTGCTGCAAATGAACATTGGACATTTTACACAAATCAATCTACTAAACATTAGATTTTAGAGGTGAACATTTTCCCTCGTTCGCCGTTTAAATGAACGGGCTTCACGCTCGACCTGAAGTGTCAATACAACGGAAGTGCCGAGACAACGCAAAAAGAGGCAAAAGTGGGCGGGATGGAATAAGGTGATTTCAGAACCTTTGGAGCATCCTAACGCAAAACATCTATGAGGGTGGGAGGCAGTTTTCATCCAAACAGCAGCTCTGGGAGGCTATTCTGACATCCTGCGAAGAAATCCAAGCAGAAACTGTCCAAAAACTCACAAGTTTAATGGATTTAAGAATTTTGAAGCTGCTCAAAGAAGGGCTCCTATGGTAAAATATAACTTGACCTGTTAAGATATTTGTTTTGATTGAAATAGCTTTTGATTTCAGTAAGTATGACCTCCTAATGCTACAAATTCAACAAATGACCTTTTTCAGTAAATTACAAGCTTTAAAATATTGAAACCCTGAGTTGCATAATAATTTGGAACAGTAGATTTAGAGTTTTTCACTATATTTATTTTTGAAAAAAAATCTGTTGGAGGTTTTTTCAATCACATTCATATTATCCTCTAACAGTTAAAGACTTGAAAATTATGTTAACTATTATTTGAGTTGACAATTTAGAAAATCTTAGACAAACGTCAATAATTTGGAACGCAGTGTATATGAATGGTTTTACAGAGGATTAGGAAGATTACGACCACCATGTTCATACAACTATTAACACAAAATCAAGCCAAGTCTGTGAAATCAGTGCTATTGTAGTAGTTTGTGTATTCCGCTCATTGCATTTTTACCATCTCGCGCATTCACCCTATTCTTTTCATCTTTCGAAAACACATAAACCCCAGATCAAGGTGAGCCGGAGACTATCGATTCCCAGTTTGAATTTGATAAATATCCCCGCGCCTCCTCACTGCGTTGTGGTCGGCCGCGCTCTTCTCATTCCTGCGCAGCCTCTGGTTAAAACGACTGTGGTTGCAATTGATCCGCCGTCCTACCAGCCCCAGCTCCATTGATTTCTACACCAAAGAGACCGCGATTCCCATAATCCCCTAGTAAGCCGCTGTACACGCACCCTATACATGGCTTCGTCATGTCCTAGAATCTCGTTTGACTGATGGATTTCGAAGTCAAGCAGAGAGGAGGAGGAGGGGGGGAGAAAAAAATCCTATTAGATGTTGTAGAGCTTGTTTGGAAGGAGCGATAGTCTTCCCCAAGCCTATCCGGAGGGGAAGGAGGCAGCCGCGAGACAAGAATACATGGGACAGGACCCGGTTACCATGGAAACAATAGAAATCTCAAAAGGAGGGCTCGGGGGCGATGCGGGGATGAGAAGACGAGAAGGCTGTGTTCTTTAGAGATGGCTAAGCATGCAACAGGACGCGTGTAGTATGAGGAAAACGTGGATCAGTTGGTGAATCCATTTGTGAAGCGACGCCTTTTCTGTCGCAGAGTCTGAGAGATGTTTGAGTGACCTGCCAATCAAGCCTTCCACAAATGCAAAAAAGTATGGCAAGAGTTGTTCTGATACTTGCACAAAGTTAGATTCATATACAGAATGACAACTTATCATCCGGTGTTTCCGAGATTAAAGGATTTGTGCCAAAATCAAGGACTGAAACATCGGCGAAAAGTGTTACAGTTGCTTCCAGTAGGCGTTAAATCTAAATTTGTTGATCTTTTATGCCATATATGAAATAGTAGGGCCCAAATTTTCCGTATTCATGTTGTCAAATGTTCCTCCATTCCTCCCCCGCTTAATCCAGGGGTGGGCGATTCAGTTTTTACAAGGGGCCCCATGAGCATCCTAACCAACCAACAAATTTAATTCTGTCTCTCTCACATTGCAAAATACACTAAATGATATCCGTAACTCGCTTGATGGTAATTGTAAATGTTCAAAAAGACGAACAGCCTGATGTAAAGTGATTGTACGGTCAACAAAAAGGGCAGATATCAGAATTCATTCAAACTGCGTTGACTTTGCAGTTTTGTAATGCCACTTTTGCATGGAAAACATAAATAAAATGGGGGAAAAAATGAAAATATGGAGCCATTTTGAGTCCACTCTGGCAGGTGATGGTCATGGCGCCTCGGATACAGCACCGCGACGCAATTCAGCGCGGAAAATGACGAAAACATTCCATTTCCTACCTTTTCCTATCTGTACGTGTAATTTTGAAATGCTTCAGTGTGGATGTTTATGTAGTCCATGACCTGTTCCACCTTAACTACTATTTAAGGTGGTCGCCCCAAACACGACAGCGTCAGAGTCCTTCAGTATGAATAATGTAACTGTACCCCCATCCCGACCCCTCCTCCCGCACCTGTAGCTGCCGCTCTCCGCGCTCCCACACAGTGTCCTCAAACACAGTGCGTGAAGAGGGTTCCAGGCAGCAGCGATGGCGTCGTGATGTGAATAATTAAACAGGCCGATGTGGATAATGTGGAGGAGACCGCAGCTCATTATCACTGATAGATGAGGCGATAGATGACTGGAAGTGCGAAACACGAGACCGGCTGCGCCTATACGGGGACACTGCACAGACGCTGTAAGAATGACGGTAAAGGGACAAACTGGCTTCGTTAAAATAAGCAGAGAGAATACGTTGTCTTGACTTGTTTACAAAAACAAAAAAACACGACCAAATCATTCATTCAAGTGGAATATGCACGAGGTTGTACATGCGTAATGAGCGCAGGGAATCCAGGCTGACTTTGAATGAGCTTTTTGCAGTTTTCACCAACTGGGAAACAATATGCACAAGATGTGAGGTAGTGGAATTATGTTACAGTACGTACAGTGTGAGGCCGGTGGTGTAAATGTCCTGAGTAGATTGGAGACTTGCTGGTTACTATGCTCTCTATCGTCCTGCAGTAGAAGGTGCACATGATGGAGGTTCAGACTCTTTCTCTTCTCATACAAAGCAGAGACGCACCAGTGATGTCGTGTTTGTGGACCGGGATGAGTTATCTCGGATGTGCACGCTCGGTGCTGGTCGTGGCGTGTATTGATTGAGATGATTTGTACCAGTGCTTTGTTTGGCCTTATCTATTTGAGCTTTATCTGTGGACATTTCTACCCATTTAAAGATGTATATTTGGGTAATGGGATAATGTAATTCAGAGGAGTGCTATGTTCAGTTCGCACAAAATGCCATTGCTGTTAACAGAAAATAATGGCCTCAACAAAACTCCAGGCATCCTTTTGTATGAGGGACTGACTCTTCTCCAGCACATCCCGAAGATTCTCAATGGAGTTAAGATCTGGACTCTGTGGAGACCAATCCATGTGAGGAAATGATGTCACATTCCATCGAACCACTATTTCATTGTGATTCATTGTCATCTTGGAGTATGCCCGTTCCATTGATGGAATAACCTGGTTATGACTAACTGCAGCTGCCCCAGATCAGAACAGTTAACTCTAGGTGGCAATCTTCAATGAAGGTTCTTGAGTCATCTTCTGTACTTGGTAGTTGAAGTGTCGAATGTTTCTCCTCTCATCCAGAAGGCTTTGTCAGCGCACTAAGGTTTCGCTCAGCCCACAGCCAGATACAGACCACAGGGAGGTGTTCTCTCCCCTCTATTAAGAGCTATTCTCCCCTGAATTACCTTCATCTTTTTCTGTTTTTCCACACTGTGATATGTTCTTACCTGAGCTTGGACAAGTTGATTCGTACCTGTCTGGTCTTTGTGCCCATGGAAGAGCGTGGTAGCTTCCAACTTCACCCCCGTTTGGAGCTATAGGACTATGTTAGGAGAGGCCAAATGCTAACAACATCTTTGGCCTTTTTACATGACTGAGGGCACGCATAAAGACCAGACAGGTACACATCAACTCGTCTAAGCTCTGGTAAGAACATATCTCAGTGTGAAAAAACGGTGGCCTGTTCCTTTGTACTTCTTGGTACTTCTGTGTCCTAACGCCCTAACTCACCCACGTTTCGGTCTGAACAACCCTAATCTCAGCTGATCACTGCCAGTTACCCTGAACTCCTCCCTGTGGTCTATATGATTTGATTTCATCCTCATGGACTTAAAAGACACATTTCAAAACATAATTCAGATGGCTGCCAAAATAAATTCACAGAAACTGCACAATCATAACAGAACAACATCCACATCACACAGGAGGATATAAATTCATTTGTCTTCGGTCCTTATATCTATATCTGGCTGCACTAAACCTTAGTGCGTTCAACACTTCAACTACCAAGTACAGACGATGACCTAAGAACCTTCATTGACAACACCTGTACGACTGAGAGCCTTCTCAGACCTCGAGGTGGCGACTTGTTTATTGGTCATGCAGTGTATATTATCATTAGGGCCGGGACACCTTTCCTTTTTCCTGCAGACGTTACTCAGTGACGAACGCGACATGAAGCCAAAAATATTTTCCTGTCAAAATTGTTTTTTCCAAACAGTGAAGCCACATAAACTGATTTAGAAAGATCATTCTCCAAAAGAAATCAAACGACCGTTGTCTTTGAAGTGAAATGATCACTCAGGCCTCACATCTCCACCAAAATCAGTCCAAATACAAAGAAGCATCGAAAATATACAAGCCCGATATAAATGATTCTGAAATGAATTACAAAGGCCATAATTAACTCAATTATATTTGTTCATCGAGTCCCACCACCAAATATAATATGGTTAAAAGTAAAGTTAACAAGTGTCAGTGGTGCAGGTCGTTTGTGACCAGAGGGTCGGCAGTTCGAATCCTGCAGGTGCAACACTGTCGTTGTGTCCTTGGGCAAGACACTTCACCCTCCTTGAATGAGAGAGTGACTGGGTGAGCGGTTCCTTGATGTAAAGTGGGTAGAAAAGTGCTCTATAAATGTGCCCATTTAATCAGTGAAGTGATCCAACCACAGTGTCAGTGTTTAAATTGATCCATCAGTTTTTACATTGTTATTCAAAGCCAGTGCTAATGCCTTTGCCCTGTCTGCCCCCTCCAATGCTCCTCTCATCTCCATCTCTATCCCAACTAAACCACTTGTTTCTTGTTGCCCTCCCACCCTGACGCCCCCCCCCACAAACACTGTTATCAACGCTCTGCCATCAGGACGGCAAAAGCGCAGCCCAGTGCGGCGGGGAGGCCACATTAGCATGGCGCTAAGCTAGCTCAGCGGGGGGGGGGGGGGGGGGGGTGGGTTGTGCCGCGCTCGCATGGGCCCGTGCCAGCCTCCGCTCAGCTGTCGGCACAAAGGGTCGTCACAGTCGGCTCGCTCTGTGCTCTCGACAGCTCGCAGTATACAATTACGCAAGAGCGAGCCCACAAAAGGCCTTAAGAACACTACGTTTGTGAAATATCAAGTGCTTTTACACTTGACGATAATACGCCTTGTGTTGTGAATGTTTAATTCACCACATTCGCATCTGCAGCGTTCATTACAACCATTGAAATGTGTTTCATATCGCAGGGATCAACTCTATACCTCATGCTGGCACACCATTGGTAAGCTAGCTTTTCAGTCAGCCACACACTTTTCCTCTGGCATGCCTCTGAATACACGCCGAGTCTATTTCTGCATCTTAGTCTAAATAAATCCTGTATAAACGGAGAGGGAGAGGGTTGTTGTGTGTCTATGCTCTACGGAAAGAACATTTATTCTGAGCCACCACCTTTGCACCATAAAACTCACAGAAATGGCGCTTCATAACATTTATGTAATTGCTGTGGTTCTTTATGATTAACATATAAGATGATGTTTAGTGGCCATTGGATGTGTATCATGTAACCATGTAACATGACAAGAGCCACACTGATATGACTCTGCCAGTATCATAAGCACTGACATCAATCTGGGATCGCTCCAGCTTGAATCGTTCAGGGAGAGGATGCACTTTTGGAGCAGCATTTGCTTCTGATTGGATTAAGCACACTGCAAATCCATGAAATATTGACTTTGGAAAAAAGTGTTGTTAAGAACCACTTTTGGTTTAGAGAAGGCCGGAGCGGTTCAACGTGGATTCTCAGGTGAACTTGTGAACTCACAAATACCACAAATATTCAGGCTAGGTAAACAAAAAGCAGAAAACCTAACTGAATATGATGGAGCCCAAACTGCACTTTATAAGCAACTTGTATCTAAAGTACTGGTGGGACTCGACTATATTTTTTAAATCGAGTTAATTACTGGTCTGTAATTAATTAATCGCATGTTAATCGAAAACCAAAAACACAATTTTTGCACCTAAATTATTCAGTAATTACTCAGTAATACAACAAATGTATTTATTTGTGTTCATCTGTATAGTTATTGAAATAACCGAGCCAAATTGCATTTATAGCTGTTTAGCTTTCAAGTGTTTTAGGAACTCTGATCACACATGTAACTTGTAGAGTACGTTAAACAGTAATAATAATGCCACATTTAAATAAAAGTAAAATATAAATAAAGCAAAAGGGCCATAAAACAGCGCCAAGTGCTGTAAACATAAATCAAAGTGACATTTCTTATCCTGACAAGGGTTAGGGTTATTGTGGCTCAGAGTGGGCTGGCTGGAGCGTTAACGCTAACATTAGCATCGAGGACGTCTCTGTGTTTGAGGCTAACGCTAACATTAGCATCGAGGACGTCTCTGTGTTTGAGGCAAACGCTAACATTAGCATCGAGGACGTCTCTGTGTTTGAGGCTAACGCTAACATTAGCATGGAGGACGTCTCTGTGTTTGAGGCTAACGCTAACATTAGCATGGAGGACGTCTCTGTGTTTGAGGCTAACGCTAACATTAGCATGGAGGACGTCTCTGTGTTTGAGGCTAACGCTAACATTAGCATGGAGGACGTCACTGTGTTTGAGGCAAACGCTAACATTAGCATCGAGGACGTCTCCGTGTTTGAGGCTAACGCTAGCATTAGCATCGATGACGTCTCTGTGTTTGAGGCAAACGCTAACATTAGCATCGAGGACGTCTCTGTGTTTGAGGCTAACGCTAACATTAGCATGGAGGACGTCTCTGTGTTTGAGGCAAACGCTAACATTAGCATCGAGGACGTCTCTGTGTTTGAGGCAAACGCTAACATTAGCATCGAGGACGTCTCTGTGTTTGAGGCTAACGCTAACATTAGCATGGAGGACGTCACTGTGTTTGTCCAACATGTTTTGCATTGAGATGGTATTTTAGATTTGAGTAACTCCGGTGGAAGGAGAACTCTTTTTAGCACAACCTGGACACAGCAGTACAGCTGTCGTCCCATCAGGACGGTTTTTAAAACTAAACTGAGTCCCCAATGGACCGAGTGAAGCGTCTCCGTCCATCGATTGAAACACGCAAATAGAAAGGTTGGGGGGGAAATACAATTAATTGCGTAAAAAAAAAATGTACATGTTAAAATCTTTGTAATTAATGAATCAAAATTAACGAGTTAAAGTCCCACCCCTAATCTAAAGTAATCTCAGAAGATCTCTACACTCCTTCATGATTTGTGATTGGCTTTGATATCGTCTAAATGTGGTCAATGGTTGAAAATGGGATGTTTGTTGGCTAAACGCTAACGGCTATAGGAAAAATACATTGAACAGGCTCACGAGAGCTGAAAGGTTTTCCGAGCTAGCCGACTAGCTAACTGTTAGGATCAGACGCTGCTTGTCCTTATTATTTCCATGCTTTGAGCCATATCACTGTCATTGCCAGATAGATCCATTGCCTTAGTAGTGGTCTCCATGCATTTAAAATAATAGGCCATTAAATGTGTCCCCTATAGAAAAGTTGTACAAGTGTTTGTACAGTGTTTTTTCCTGGGAAGCTGGTGTGGATATTGCAGAAATTGACCCTGGTTGATCTCCGCAGAGCTTAGCGGTGACAGGTAAGTGGTGAGCGGGTTTCTCAGTCGATAATTTCTTTGTGTGAGCTTGGCCTTTGTGCAGCTCAGCGGTACAGCGGCGTCTCTCACTGTGACAGCGCCCCACAGCAGGCCCCGGGACTCGGCTTGTGTCCACTCTATTGGATCATTTTGTCCGCGGGAGACTTTTAGCACGTCTGGCTCTCCACCTGAAGCCAACTGACCCTCCAGCAAATGTACAATCCAGAAAGTTCCAACATATAAGAAACAGCTAATCGTATTATACTCACTGCATGTGGATTTTTTCTGATTTATCTCTTAAAGCATACAAAATAAATCACCAACACCAAATAAACAGGGAAGAAGAGTGCACAGAGATTATTGTTAAGGTTTAACGAGACTCAATGTAACAGCATTTATTATGAAATCAGGAACTCTAAGGACTTAAACTAATCCATAAACGGAGTCTACTCTTCCCAAGCTTTTGCCCACTTTTGATTTTGGTTTGTTACAAAATAGTCAGGAATCCTGGCTAAAGTTTAGTGTTTAGAGTCGTCTAGAACAGGGGCGGAGCTGACACGGGCAGCAGAGGGACTGGGGCCCCACAGCAGAGGGACTGAGGGGGCCCTAAACACTAACACAGGATTTTGACAGAACATAAAACACAATAAATAGATACAAAAACAGTAAAAGTAGTCTCATAGCAGCTATAAAAAAAAAGGTTTTCTTTTTCTATTGACAGTTCTGACTTTTATCACTGTATAAGGCTGATTTAAATACACCAGATTGCGCTAAATTGTGTGTTAAAATAAAGCAATTAAAAGCCGTATAAAACAGCTTCTTTTTAAGGGTAGGAACCTCTGGGTACCTCACGATTCGATACGATATGTGATACATGGCTTATCACGATTATCTCACGATACACCGACACTGTGATAATCGATATATTGCACAAAAAAACCTACAATACATCACAATTAAAAAAAACAAACATGCTACTTTTACCTTAATTTTAACATACTACATACTTCTTTTCATGTGCTTTGTACCTCTTTTTTCTGTGTCTATAAATGATCCCTGACTTACTCACTGAAAACGGGTTTGTTTGTCACTGACTTCATTTACATTTAAATAAACAACAAACCACAGCCCTATTTCAAAAGGAATAAATCAACCCCAAATGAATCTTATACATAAATATAAAAACTTATCATTAAAAGTAAATTATTTGTCTGTCAGTGTTTGGTCCACGTGCTGAAAACTGTAGCGCTGCCCCCTGCTGTCCTGACTGAAGTCTTGTTCATTGTTGGCCTCTATTGACTGTGAAAACAGTGGAGCACTGCTGCCTCATTAATATGCATGACGTCATCAAAAGTATAGATATCGGAATAAAAGGTATCGTATCGTCCCGCAAAACATCGCGATATATCAGAAAATCGATATATTATAACACTCCTTCTTTTACATGCAATCTGTGCATCAAAAATGTCGCCTCCCATGGTCCACTTTAACCACCGGTCGTGCGATGTCCCAAATGTGAATTGGGATGTTGCTTTTCGGCGTGTGCAGAAGTGCAGGAATGTGGAGGGTCCATGAATATCTTTGCCCCGGATCAAACCGCTCTGATATACGGACCGAGGGTGCCGTCATTAATTTGAATGAGCAGAGACGAGAATGGCGGAGGCATTTTTATGAGCGTGTCCCGCCCCCCTCCTATCCCCCTGGTGATTTAGAAAGCTGACAGTGCTGTGCTCCACTTATGTAGCCCTGCGAGATAGGGTCAAAGATACAGCACTAACGCGAGCTAAACTGAAGGCACGTGGGAGCTCATTTTGAATGATTTTTGTACAGCGCATTCCCTTGTATTGATTTTATTTTTGTGACATTTTTCAGCCTTCCCCCCAGATTGAGTTTAATCAAATTCGTCTTTGCATGTGCACATTATTGGAGGCATTTCATTTGCCAATTAGCCAGCTGCTCCCCGGTTAAATAATGAATATGCTGATTGTAAAAGCCTTGGGAAATGTAGTCTTTTGCAGCCTCAATTATCCTCGTCAGGGATGGCACTGTGGGTCATTACGGATCCTAATATTTGTGTGTTCTGCTGAGGCGGCGATGGCTTTAACACGCGTGTCTGTATGTGGTGGACGTCTGCGGTTACGGACATTCATAATCCTGGCTTTAAAGGTCAAGCTTCAGCTCATCTCAGGTAAAGGACACTGTGTATGTATATATACACTGTGGACTGTGTATTCATCTTGCTGGTTTGGTTAGTTTAGTTTATTTCGAACAATTTAAAAACAATAATAATACAATTGTTCAAAAAGGAGTAGGTTGAAGTGTGACCTTATTTAGTCCCACCCTGTTTCTACTTGATATTTTTACAGGTGCAAAAGGTAATTAACATAAGCATTTTAAGCAAACTGCTTAGGCATGTGAAAACATCGATTTCTCATGCAGTGGTCAATTCTGGTCAAAGATTTGATTCTAAGATTCTAAGTTTTTTTTGCTTTTTTTTTTTACAGGTAATCTAAAACTAAAGTCTTAAACTTGACAGTATTTTGAAGGCTTTTTCCGATGGGGTTTTTGCCAGATTTATTGACCTTTGAAATGGCCACACCGCCTTTGCTCTGCCCAATCCCGTCAGACCTTGGAGGCTAAGCAGGGAAGGGCCTGGCCAGTACTTGGAAGGGGAACACCAGGAAGCCTGGCGAATGGAGCAAGTGTGTGAGTGAGGGGCCGATAGCGCAGACTGGTTGCCTCGCGTCAGTCTACCCCAGGGCAGCTATGGCTACAATAGTAGCTTACCACCACCAAGTATGGAGTGAATGAAAAATGCAAGGTAAAGCATCTTTGAGTGTGCAAAAGTGTGTAAAATTGGTATTGGTAACACTAGAATCAGCAAAATGGAAACATACATTTAATCCTTGGCCAGTTGTGTGCATGAATTGCATACACATGGATTCACCTGCACTAACTGAATGGGGTAACAACTGAAGCAGTTGAAGCACTTTACTGAAGTATAATACTACTACTACAACTACTCTTAGTATGTTTATGATGATGAAACACATCACAAAAATGGTAAGGTTGCTGTAGTACAGTCATTTAATGCTGTGGTTGCTGTCGCAGTAGTAACAAGTTGCTGTAGTATTGATGGTTTTAATGTAGTAAAGAGTACTTTTTGTATTTGTAAAAACATTGATTCCTTGGTAGTAAGCTAGATATTTATTTGAGCAGGTATTGATACAGGTTGCACACAGAGCAGATCCTCCTCCTCGTCCTGTTTTGTTGAATAAAACTCTAAAACTAAATGTATCCATTGTGGAAAGGTACGATCTGATTACTGGTGCTGCACCAGCTTGAAAGGAGCAAGTGTTTTGATAGAAACTGTAGAATGTGCAAGTGTTAGCTTTTTCATCGCTTTTGTGTCACTTGAGCTGGAGAAAATGTGCTTGGTTCATATGGGGTTTAAAGGTTAAGCTAATTTTTTCTCCAAAAAATGATCAACAAAATTAAATGTATACCTTAGTTACATGTTTCCTATCTGTACTTGACTCATGGATGTATTCGACATTCAACATTTTAAAAGCAGAAACAGACAGTGTTTAACCTGAGGGTCATGGGTCAGTTCCAGTCCTCCATCACCGTGTGGTTCCTGGCGCTACAGACCAATGCAGTGCATTGTGTGTGCTGCTGAGAAGGTGACTGGCTGTGAGCTCCCATCACTCCAGGACCCAGAGGCGCCTGGGTCGGATCACAGCTGACCCTTCTCACCCTGGACACGGACTGTTCACCCCTCTCGCCTCAAGCAGGAGGCTACGGTTTATCCAGACCTATAAATCCTGCCACTTGAACAGTTTTTTCCCCTCCTTTACTTTTTTATAATATTCCTTATGAAGGCCCCTATAGCATTATAGTTTGAAGTTTTATAGCTATCTAAACTCTGTGTTATATGTTTTTATGTTGCACGGTTTTATTTTCAGAATCAAACTCCAGTTAGCATGTTAGCATCGTGACAGCACAAACCAAGTTAAGCTTTGAAATGTTGACCTCATTTGACGGCGTAGTACTTTTACTCGAGTACCGCCCTCAGCTGCGTCTGTTGTAAATCACCACGGCGACGCTCTGTAAAGTCTCCGGTCGTTGCATATTGATTTGTTTGCGTACACCTTCATCTCCACGGGGCCCCGGCAGCTCTAATTGAAAGGCGCACCGAGCGGAGTCTGCGGTGCGTACGCAGACGTACCTCCTTGTCATCCATCAAGCAACCAAAGTGAGGGGGGGGGGGGGGGCGGGGGGGCTGAGGGGGCATGAGACGGGCGACATACCGGGGCTGGTACTGCACTGAACAGACTCTGATCACTGAGATGTAACCTGCAGAGCCCACGGGAGGCTGACTGCACCACTTTTATCAGCCTGTTTACCCACAGAGAGAGGACGTGATGCATTTGAAGACAGGTTTGGGCAACTGGTGATATTGGGGAAAGTTGTAGAATAAATGTCGAAGTAAAATGTCGAAGTAGTTGATTCTCTGTGTCCCCAAACCTCGCTGTGAGTTTTGGGTTTGCAGCAGTGCCAAATTTGAGATGAAAAGATTTGAAACAACGCGGTAATGTACGGAGTAGCTTTACCAAAATATAGTGAACGGGATGTGCCGAGATGCCATCTCAGCCCGTTCTCCTAACAGTTATTTTGTGAATGTTTGCTCCATTTGGAAGCACAGAGCGTGAGCACAGCCCTCAGCCTTGCACTAGACTGAAAATGTTGTGACATGGAAACTGAACACCCACTTGGATTGCACATATGGCACAAAATGGGAAGAAAATAAGTAAATATTTTACTGGTGTTTGATGGCCTTGTACATGATTAGAAATAAAAGTATATCCAAAAATAGGTTATTACATTGTATCAGTGTTGCGTGGTCAGGGGAAAGCCTCACCTGTCATCATTAAAAAACAATTATTGGAAAAAACTGAATAAAAAATACAATCAACTTTTTTGGATGATGATGATAGGGTTTATTTGAATCAGTGTTGTGGTTAAATTGTCCAAATGTTTTGATCAGTTGTCTGACCTGTCCAGCACACACTGACCTCGGCTCATTCACTCAGCGTGCTCTCCCATTCTAAAAGTCAAATCCATTTGTAAATGGGTTTTTGTTGGGCGCGTTGCCTTTCTATCGTCTGAATAAAGGATCTGGCACAAGAACGCCGCGTTCAACCCGTTTACTTGATGTGAGGCCTGACCCGACGGGGGCGCTGTGTCTGTGCTACACACTCCCACAAAAAATGTGGACTACAAGTGAAAACCAGTTTTATTTCTCTACACGGTTTAGGAGGCGTTTAAGTGTAAAGGGGTGATAATAAGCAGCCTGGTTTTACCAGACCCTCATACCTACTTCATACAAGGGTCTGGACCTTCACAATAGAGCTCCATTATCAGGTGGGAGGGGTGAACTCCTTTGAAACCATTCAATCTGATTTTCGCTAGCGTTTGGTCGTGTCGTATGTAATGCGCCCAAGTGAGTGAAGCTGCCATCATAACTCTATTATAACTCTCATTAACTCTGTCATAACTCTTTCATAACTCTATTATAACTGTATTAACTCTGTCATAACTGTTTCATAACTCTATTATAACTCTGTATTAACTCTGTCATAACTCTATCATAACTCTGTATTAACTCTGTCATAACTCTATTATAACTCTGTATTAACTCTGTCATAACTCTATCATAACTCTGTATTAACTCTGTCATAACTCTATCATAACTCTGTATTAACTCTGTCATAACTCTATCATAACTCTGTATTAACTCTGTCATAACTCTATCATAACTCTGTATTAACTCTGTCATAACTCTATCATAACTCTGTATTAACTCTGTCATAACTCTATTATAACTCTGTCATAACTCTATCATAACTCTGTATTAACTCTGTCATAACTCTATTATAACTCTGTATTAACTCTATCATAACTCTGTATTAACTCTGTCATAACTCTATCATAACTCTATCATAACACTATTATAACTCTGTATTAACTCTGTCATAACTCTATTATAACTCTGTATTAACTCTGTCATAACTCTATTATAACTCTATATTAACTCTGTCATAACTCTGTCATAACTCTATCATAACTCTATATTAACTCTGTCATAACTCTATTATAACTCTATATTAACTCTGTCATAACTCTATCATAACTCTATATTAACTCTGTCATAACTCTATTATAACTCTATATTAACTCTGTCATAACTCTATCATAACTCTGTATTAGCTCTGTCATAACTCTATTATAACTCTATATTAACTCTGTCATAACTCTGTCATAACTCTATCATAACTCTATATTAGCTCTGTCATAACTCTATCATAACTCTGTATTAACTCTGTCATAACTCTATATTAACTCTGTCATAACTCTATTATAACTCTATATTAACTCTGTCATAACTCTATCATAACTCTATATTAACTCTGTCATAACTCTATTATAACTCTATATTAACTCTGTCATAACTCTATCATAACTCTATATTAACTCTGTCATAACTCTCATAACTCTGTATTAACTCTGTCATAACTCTATCATAACTCTATATTAACTCTGTCATAACTCTATTATAACTCTATATTAACTCTGTCATAACTCTATCATAACTCTATATTAACTCTGTCATAACTCTATATTAACTCTGTCATAACTCTATCATAACTCTGTATTAACTCTGTCATAACTCTCATAACTCTGTATTAACTCTGTCATAACTCTATCATAACTCTGTATTAACTCTGTCATAACTCTATCATAACTCTGTATTAACTCTGTCATAACTCTATCATAACTCTATATTAACTCTGTCATAACTCTATTATAACTCTATATTAACTCTGTCATAACTCTATCATAACTCTATATTAGCTCTGTCATAACTCTATCATAACTCTGTATTAACTCTGTCATAACTCTTGATCATTCCTTGCACATTCCAAGGCTTCAATTTTAATTTCTGGATATTTGGAGCCGAGCCAGAACAGATTGAAGAGCCTTCATTTCTTTCGTATCCACCGCTATTGCCAAACTACAACCAGCAAATGCAGTGGAAATACTTGACATCACCTACAAGCCCCGCCTCCCCCGCGCGCTGAATGGGTGGTTGAAATTCAACCGATGTAACGCGGCCACTGAGATCAGACCCAGGCGTAGTTTACAGACGGCTAAGGCCAGGCTACAGATCAGTCTATATAGTGCAACGGCATCACCATGTCAACTCTTTCTTGCTCGGGTAGACAGGGTACAATCCCGTGCCTGCAATGTAGACCGAGAATAAAGCAGTTCCAGACGACGTCCGACATGTTTATTATGTTACTCTTGCTAAAACAGCACATTGCCTTAGAACCTTTAAAGCGCATGAACGAAGCTAATCGATAGACAGTCTCTTGGGGCTTTTAACAATGTACTTCTCTCTCTGGGAGCTACTTATTGACTTGTTCGTATGGCTCAGCATCAACCCTTTTTTCCAGAGCTGCGCTGAATCTCACACGTTGTACATATTTGATCTTCGCCGGAGTAAAGAGTTGCCACGGAAGAGTTAGCGAGTCAAAGTGGTTTCATCTCTCTGGCTTCTTCATTTGGCCCGGCTGCGCTGACAGTTGGTGGAAGCGTCTGTCATGGAGATGCATGGGTAGACATCAGAATGACATGGAAAAATGAGTATCCGTGAATCAGTGGAAGGTGAAGAGGCTATTCACGGCACAAAGAAACAGAGATGAAAGTTTTAACTTGAGTAGAATGAGGCTTGATAGATAGAGAGTGGAGCGGGGGCACAAAGGGGAATGGGATTGGACAGGCAGGGAAGTTGATACATTACTTTGAAGCTCTGATGTGGAGATGAGAAAGGAGACAATGGCACTAGATGACACGGAGGGAGACTATAGAAGTCTGTGGGTGACTTTCTGTCCGTGGTGTCAGCCGCACAACGCGGGTTGGGCTCAGGATGCTCTTCGGCTACAGGTGCAAAGCAAAAGCAGTTAATTCTTTCACCATAGAAACAGAAACAAAGCGAAGCGCAGGCTAAATTCATCAAAAGACAACCTCGAACCATTCACCAGGGACCCAGCTGCCCATCAGCGGGAAAGTCTGCGGACACGCACGGGCTTAAAGAACAACCTGATCACATTTATGAGCTCTTCAGTTCTTAACCCACTTTTATAAAAGTAAATGTACTTCTAGGCCCCCCTTCTAGGCTTCCATTGCTCGTGCGATGACAGCTCTTCAACTGTGCTTTGTAAAACAGCCTGAAGGCGAAGATCGAAACTTTTTTTGACAGAAATATCAAACCTTTTTTAATATTTAGGCCTGGAAAATGGAAATGATGGAATGGAAATTACATTTGCAGCTGGCTAATGGAAACCCTGGTTCAAATGCAGCTCGTACAGTAATTCTGCTGGTTCGTCTTTGCTGCTGCCAAGAAAGAATGTTACTGTACAGAGATGCACTCTTGATCTATTTATTCATGAGATCTGCTCCAGTGATCATGCACTTTCACAACACACAAGGTACTGTTGTAGTCCTCTAACGAAATGTCATTGTTGTTTTTTAAATGACACTAAAGCGATTGATTAAAGGTTCCTCAGATAAGCTCTTCATGCAGGTCCATCTTGTGTCATCAATGTCCAGAGGAATGTAGTGAGAGAACATGTGGTTCTTTGCTCAAGTCCCAGCTGGGTCTTCTTCATTGATTCCAGCTTCTACAAAGCCCCTGTAGTAAGTGATTATTGTCTGTGGCCATGTGAGTCGCTGCATGTCTGCAAACAGCTGTAGTTGTTTCAACCCTGCAGGCGTATTCAGACACATGCAGCCATGACAGAATATATGTTCAACATGTTCAGAGCAAAAAGAAAACGCTAGTCGAGACTGTGATCCAAAGTGCAGCCAACAGTTGTGGGTTTGAGTCCCGGTTCCTGCTCAAAATTGCAGTTTGAACCAATCCGTGCTTCAGCCTGCTCTCAAATGCTAATGTTAAAAATGTGCACAGAATCTTCATTTTGAAACATGTGGCCCCCAGCTCCTCTCCGATGCGCCTCCTTCCACCGAGGTGTGTCTTGTTTCGCAGGTGTTATGCTGTTTCCCGGTGTTGTTGTGTTTTTTGGAGGGGTGGGCTGACTGGCAGAATTGCACCCTGTCAGAGTGACCGTCCAGCTGGGACCAAATAACAGCTTGTGCTCAAAAGGCAGGGGGTTGATCTCTGCGTGAGACAAACACAAAGTCAAGCACACACACACGCACACGCTGCGGGCGAGAATATTAAACTCTTTTGTGGCAGAGCAAACTTTTGTCGTCAACTTTTCTGAAAGCTTTTGTCCCCATAAAAAGGAGTAGGTGCATTTCAGGGGAGATATCAGGCCGCAGCGAGGATGAACGATGCTCCTCTGGAGTAAAGGCTACTGTAAAGGGAGAAGTCGGTTGGACAGTATTTCAAAAAGTGAAAGTCCTTTGTGGCTGCGAGGGACCAAAGGACAAAGCTAGTCCCTTAATTAAGCCATAAACTGGGCTGATGCTGCAGAGTTGGTGCAAGTCGGATGGAGTTGGACGTACAGCAACTTTTTTACCTTCCAAGACCCCACTGAAATTATGGAAGTGTTAGTGCATGATGTCAAAGTAAACACCTAATGAATCAAAGCTACAAAATATGGAGAAAAAAAGTTATAAGAATAACAGTCAACCGTATTTTCTTCATATCAAGAAATAGCAAAAAAGTGCTTAAGCTACAACACGTATTACAGCATTGGCTTTTCCCACGACATCTACTGCTGTTTATTTATACAGGGAAGGCCCAACGAGAGTACGAGACTCTCTTCATGAGCATCCTGTTTCATAGCAGAGAAAAACAATACAATATTCACAAGAACATTTTGACATTTTAAATCAACATTTTGAGCAAATTCATACACAAGGCAATTCAAAGTACTTCACAGTTGCATACAATTACAAGAAAGCAGATCAGTCCATAAAACATCAACTTCAAAAATAGTTCATTACAGTAAAAAGCAAGAAGCAGATAAAATACGTTCAGTGTCAGATTCACAAGTAAAATTAAGTGTTTTCAGTCTGTCTCACATCCTCATGAAGACTGTTGCAGATTTTTACTTTAGCCTCAGCTTGCCCTGACTGAGACCCCTCCCTGAGATGGTTCTTATGGCTATAATGTCAGAGATGGGCCTTGGTGCTAAACCATGAAAAGACTGAGCGCTGGACTATTCTTTCTGAAACACAGTTGCCAATTTCAGCAAAGTACATCCTGTCCTCGAAATAGAACTCGATCCTGTGGTCCACTGTGTCAACGGCAGCGCTCGGGTCCAGCAGAACTCAAACTGAGACTTTGCTGCGTTGATGTTCATGCAGGCAACGGGTTTTAGATGTGAAAGAGGCACTGAAGAGTTCCACTGGAAAAACTAAACAGTCATGTGACCTGGTGTTGTAGCTTCTTGAGCTGTAGTTTAGTCACATGTAAGATCCACAGGAAGCCTCCCAACAAGTCCCTTTGTCAAACAGTAAACAGTGATGAGTTCTGTTTGTCTCCACTTATAAAACGAATAGCACAATGACAGACTGCATCGAGAGGTTTAAAGGAACAGGCCACTGTTTTTCCATACCGAAATATGTTCTTACCTGAGCTCAGACGAGTTGATGCGTACCTGTCTGGTCTTTGTGCCTCATTGGCTTAAATGACTTGAATTGAGGAAATGCATCTTGTTTTGACTCATTTAGACACTTTTCCTGATCGGACCAAGTTTACTTTGCTTGTTTGAGGACATTTCAGACCAGTTCTAGGGTAAATCTCGCTTGAAAGTCAATGTCTCATCCAGCCAAAAACCTTCGTAGGAGGAAACTCTTTCTATAGCGGTGCCATCAAATACTTTCTCTTTATTAGTTTGAGTGTTCCTGTTTTGTTGCTCCCGCTCTCTCTTCTGCGCTCCCCAAAGGAACATATTTTGCTTACATTTGATCAATTCTGCCGGCGTACAAACTTGAACGCCCCGTCTATTCCGGCTTTACAAATGCTGCACTTCCCACTCTTCCTTTATCCGTGCTGGGCCAATCGCACCGTGCCTCCGAGGCGTGTGGATCTTTTATTACTGAATCACTCTTCGGCCCGACTCAATTCAACCCCCCACCTCCACCACCATCACCCACTTTAGAAAAGCCCGTCCATTGCTCTTTCGTCTGCCCGTCCTGCAGTTCACTCTCTCATTCGCAGGATCAATATGTAATAGGGGACTTAGGAGTGCAGGGTGTTTGGAATTGGCCGGGGATGATCGCAGCCAAACACTCCGTCGCGTCCGCCAACAAAGAGCGCAGCGACGCACGGCCGGGAAACACTTGTATTCTCGCGGGAGGGCGGACGTGACGGCAAATGATATAGCACTGAGATGCTAAAAGGGAAGTGTTTTGTGGGAACTGGGTGTAAGCCATGTCTATGTCAGAAAAGATTGAAAGTCCAAAATATATTTATCTTTATTGAGTTTTTTCAATCTTTTCAATCCACTACCTGGATGACTGAGACTGGACTTGCTTTAAGATAGTTACAACGACTTTTTCTGAGGGGATTTTGTATCTTCTTTGGTTTCCCTCAGAACAGAAAGCTGGCGTTCTTTAGGTCATAATGAGCGTCACAATAAACTGGTTTCACTTTGGAAATATAATCTGGTGGAGACATGAGTAAAAAGTCTGTCCACTGCTCATTATAAGTTTACATTATAGGGAACCATGACTCGCTAAAGCAGCAGCAGGATGGGGATGAACAGCGCCATGGCGCATTAGTGGAGATATGGTGTAATTGCAGCTTAAATCTTAGGAATGCTTTATATCAAGCGTTTGATGCAAGTTTAAAAAAAAACAGGTCAGTTCATGGGGGCCCCTGGCAGCTGCCTCTGCACGTGTCTGAATTAAAAAGCACAATGCCGGCAAATCAGCTATGTGCTAACGGCTAATCAGCTATGTGCTAACGGCCAATCAGCTATGTGCTAACTACCCACCATTGTGCAGATATTTAACAAGAAAGAAAACACTCAATACTTGAAAATATGGATGAAGCTTTTGATTTTATAACATTTTAGACAAATCTTCAATTTGTGTTTTATGACCATGAGTTAGCACATAGCCAATTGACTCGGTGCATAAAATCAAGCTAGCGGTAGCTCCATAGTCCCCACTGTGATTTCCGGTTTCGACCCAGCATGCCAGTTCATCAGATATTTGCTACATTATAATAATATAACTAAATACACACATGTTTAGTGCCACTGTAATGCTAACAAGACACATATCCTCTTGTTTATTCAGTGACAACTAGAAAAAAAAAAGGGGACCCTAAGCAGCATGTTTACGATAAGGACCAGTCTGTCTGAGCCATTTTTCCACTTGTTGCAATGTGAGAAAGATAAACAGTGGATTCTAAAGCATAAATCACCCCATAAGCACTTTGATAATTAGAAAGACGCACAATGAAACCAGTAGGCTAATACAGCAATAGCTTTAGACATTTGCGCTAGCAGCAGAGCTAAAGTTAGCATCAATCTATTGCAAAACATTGAATCAGTGCAATAATCAAGCATGTTATTGTGAAGATTAAGATTTTTTTTGTTTCCTTGTGAAAGTATATAGTGCATGTTAAGAGCTCAATTTGTCCAGAACATCATACCTGTAGTGTCTCTCTTGAAGCAGTCACTTTGCAAGCACTTTGCTATTTTTGACCATTGAAATTATGATTTGGACTATTCATTAACTACAGTAAAAGCCATCTCTCCAACATGCTAACTGTGCCTGCTATTATCTTGTCATCCCCATCATCTTTGAATAAGTCCCTATAGCGGACAATTATTTCAGAGGAGATTGAAACGTCTATTGCAGCGGCGCGATTACTCCCGTCACGTCCCGCCACGTCCCGCCATGCCCATTATCTCCGGCGTATGTGGATTAAGAGCCACAAAGGGAGAGGTCGCCCGCTGCCGCCAGGGCTGAGAGTGCCGCCCGCCCGGGGGGGATTACCACCAGCGCGTGGCCGGCCCTTTCTCCCAAGTTCAAAGTTCAACGTTCTCCTAATTGCCGGGGGTCCATCCCAGGACAATACCAAGGGGCCATTAGCGTCGGCGCGGCCCGCTAAACGACACGCATTGTGGGGTTTGAATGGGCTATTGCGGCCGCGGCACTCCATTTTAGCCTGAATGAAGATCGCCGCCTAAATCCCAATTACATTCAAGTGCAAATGAATCCGCGCGGGGAATACGGGCGGATTGGATGTACAACGTGTATGGAGATTTGGAATTGAATTACAGTTGTGTGCCATGCTGCAGCCTTAGCAGGGGAAGTGAGATGTGCAGTGGAACATCAATTCATGGGACATATCTTTGTACTAGAGCCATTAAAGCCAGTAATGGTCCATACTCTGATCGCAGCGCTCTCTTGATTGGATTTTTACCCCATAATGATCAAACAAAGTCTCAGGATAAGGTCATTTTTCAAGCTGTTCGTTTGAAAAGGATAGACGACGTTTATCTAGGTTCGAGGGTTTGATTTCTCTTTCTCTAACAGCCATACTTTGGGTGTTTTCTTCAGCAAGACATTTCCCATTGCCTATACATGAATCCATCTTTATTTCAGACTCAAAAAGAGAGACAGACAGATGTAATATCGCTGTTGGAGAGACATGTGTAGCGGTTTGAGAAAGCATTCATGCCTCTCTTTTTTCATTCTTATTAAAGTGGCATTAACCTGTTATCTGCCAGCATAGGGTTAGCAATTGTGCATATCCAAATCTTAAATTGTATTGACTGGAGAGCTTACAGCCTATGCTCCAGTGTGATAGCGCATTTGAAAGCCAAGACGGACGAGCGGCATGTTTATAGGTAAAGACATCGCTGCCTCTGCTCCACAAAAGCCATAAGTATAAAAATCTCTCTTCTCCTTCTTAAGAGGATGTGGTTATTGTTGTATTGGCTCCGTTAACTTCCCACAACTTCACCTTTGCCAGATCTTTCTGTTTAATTCCTCATGTGCCCTCTACTGCCCGACACTTTCATGCCGCATTCTGTTCAGACAGAGATCACACGCAGGTTGCATTTGAGAGTAATATGAACAACCTTGGAAAGAAATGTTATCTTTTCAAAAATGGAAATGAGCATGAAGCCCTGCAGACTGAACATAGTGCTAATGACACACACGCCTGACGCTTTGTGGTCTTTAGCTGCTCTTCAAGAAATCAAATTGGCTTAAATAGAGGATGTACCTTTTCGTATCATGGGCAATGAACCGCGGATTTGATGGATATTCACAAACGTTTAAAGGATGATGATAAAATGTCCTTTTCACTTGATACATGTCTATGTTTTGTGTCCTTTTGTAGACTAATCAGTGTCAACATGTTCTTAGTAGAAATGAAACCTGTGATTTTAGTACATAGGAACTCACCTGAAAACCTTCTGACACCTCTTTATAAGGAGAGACATCTTTAGGAGTATGATTCTCCTTATAGACCAGGGACACTATCGCTGTTTCTTTGAGCACCTAAAGAAACATCCACATTTTATTGAATACTAAACAATACAGCCATTATGTGGCTAATGAAATGTATTAAGAACTCAGCAATAAGCAGCTTTTTTAACGGCAGCCTCGGAGCCGTTGTTTGGAGCAGGAGTCCGAGAGGCTGAGCGGCTAAGTGGCAGAAGCAGCTTTGTATTAATACATATTTAATTAGGCTGTCTGCGTGGAGAGGAATGGACAGTGGTTTTAATTGGCTTTGCCCAATCATTTGACGGGAACCTTTAGCCCTGATGGATGACCTTATTAATACCAGACTTAGCGCTGCCACAGCTAGTGGGGGGATGTTTGTTTCACAGGATCACACCTCCGCAGTACTTCGGTTTGTGCTGTAATGAAAATATCAACGCGTGTCAAAAAAGTTATATCGGGATGTGGAGGTAGGCGAGGTTTTTAACTTGGTTTTGTTTTTGATTATGAAGAAGGAATGTTCATGTTTCATACATTTAATCATATATTTCAGTAACTTTGATTCTTGTTTTGTATTAGACCTACTACTTAGACTACTACTACTACTACTACTACTACTGGCCGGTGCAGGGGATTCGATGAATATTTGTCTTGGGAGAAACACATCAATTATTTTGTAAAAAAAAGGCCGTAGCTCGTTTCTGACTCCGGGTCTTTGGTGTCCCACCTGGACCACTGCTCTGTGGTGTGGTCAGGTGCAGTCCATTAAACTTCTGACTGCACAGAACAAAGCAGCCAGACTCCAGGCTGTTCCTCAGAGCTCAGCTGATCTTCATGCTCGTCTCTCATGTCCACACAAAGCTCCAGCACATCATCCGCACGACACCTGGCCTTTTGGGGGTCATTTTCCAAACCAGGTCCCAGAGTTGAAAGATCTAAAAAAGCCGTTTACGTGGGTCCATAACGGCGTCTCCACATCTTTTACTAAAATGATGATGTCATGACTGACTTTTACACAGCTCCTCTGTCTCTTCTGTACCTATCAGAAATCCATGAATCCATTTCATTTTCACTGTTTACATTCCATTTACTGTGCATGCGCTTTCTATAGACGTGACTGGGGAATGTCAGGGAAGCCACTCAGGGTCATTGAGCCCAACCCAGCCCAAGAACCTAGGCAGTTATTCCACCTTCTGTCACCAAAGCTTCTGCCAAAGCTATTGTTGGCGTCTCTATAGTAAGATAAATTTTTTGTTCTTATGAATTTGTAAATGTCAGCTCTTTTGTTAATATGTGAATTGCAAAGAAGACCCCAGGAAGAGTTGCTATCAACATTATGGCAGCTAATGGGGATCCAAATAGTAAACAAATGAAGTACCTTTTCTGCAGCTGGTCAGGTTTGTGCAAATCCATTTCTGTAGAAAAGAAGAAATCGCTTTGTATTGTCACTATGTGCATAAAAAAACAGATTATTTGAGAACGCAGCACAGTGAATAGGGACGGCAGTACAACATGCAGGAATCATTTTGAGGGAAAATTGTTTACATTGTGAGCAGTGTAGGATAATCTTCCATGTAATTTCATTCCATTCTGGGACCACCAAAGGACTAAGACGGCTTTCTTTTGATCCTTTTGTTCTCTTTTTATATTTCTTTCCATAAATATGGACACAATATCTTTGTAAAAAGGATTAGGGCCACATCACAGTGAGAAAGGATTGAAGCGCTCTTTGAGAGGTTATGTCCTGCATGTGGCGCTGTGAGTGGCTGATGGCTGTCTTTGGCCTCTCTCTGGATCTTTGGCCTCTCTCTGGATCTTTGGCCTCTCTCTGGATCTTTAGGTCTGTCTCTGGATCGTTGGCCTCTCTCTGGATCTTTAGGTCTGTCTGTGGATCTTTGGCCTCTCTCTGGATCTTTTGGTATGTCTCTAGATCATTGGCCTCTCTCTGGATCCTTAGGCCTCTCTCTGGATCTTTGGACTCTCTCTGAATCTTTGGCCTCTCTCTGAATCTTTGGCCTCTCTCTGGATCTTTGGCTTCTCTCTGGATCCTTTGACCTCTCTCTGGATCCTTTGGCCTCTCTCTGGATCTTTGGCCTCTCTCTCAATCTTTAGGTCTGCATCTGAATCTTTGGCCTCTCTCGATCTTTAGGTCTGTGTCTGGATCTTTGGCATCTCTCTCTCGATCTTTAGGTCTGTATCTGGATCTTTGGCCTCTCTGGATCTTTGGCCTCTCTGGATCTTTGGCTTCTCTGAATCTTTGGCCTCTCTGGATCTTTGGCCTCTCTCTGGATCTTTGGCGTCTCTGAATATTTGGCCTCTCTCTGAATCTTTGGCCTCTCTCTGGATCCTTTGGCCTCTCTCTGGATCTTTGGCCTCTCTCTGGATCTTTGGCCTCTCTCTGGATCTTTGGCGTCTCTGAATCTTTGGCCTCTCTCTGGATCTTTGGCGTCTCTGAATCTTTGGCCTCTCTCTGGATCTTTGGCCTCTCTCTGGATCTTTGGCCTCTCTGAATCTTTGGCCTCTCTCTGGATCCTTTGGCCTCTCTCTGGATCTTTGGCCTCTCTCTGGATCTTTGGCCTCTCTCTGGATCCTTTGGCCTCTCTCTGGATCTTTGGCCTCTCTGAATCTTTGGCCTCTCTCTGAATCTTTGGCCTCTCTCTGGATCTTTGGCCTCTCTCTGGATCTTTGGCCTCTCTCTGGATCTTTGGCCTCTCTGAATCTTTGGCCTCTCTCTGGATCTTTGGCCTCTCTCTGAATCTTTGGCCTCTCTCTGGATCCTTTGGCATCTCTCTGGATCTTTGGCCTCTCTCTGGATCCTTTGGCATCTCTCTCAATCTTTAGGTCTGTATTTGAATCTTTGGCCTCTCTCGATCTTTAGGTCTGTGTCTGGATCTTTAGGTCTGTGTCTGGATCTTTGGCCTCTCTCTGGATCTTAAGGTCTGTATCTGAATCTTTGGCCTCTCTCTGGATCTTAAGGTCTGTATCTGGATCTTTGGCCTGTCTCTGGATCTTTGGCTCTCTCTCTGTATCGTTGGCCTCTCTCTGGATCTTTGGCCTCTGTCTGGATCCTTTGGCCTCTCTCTGGATCTTTGGCCTGTCTCTGGATATTTGGCTCTCTCTCTGTATCGTTGGCCTCTCTCTGTATCTTTGGCCTCTCTCTGGATCTTTGGCCTGTCTCTGGATCTTTGGCTCTCTCTCTGTATCGTTGGCCTCTCTCTGTATCTTTGGCCTCTCTCTGGATCTTTAGGTCTGTATCTGTATCTTTGGCCTCTCTCTGTATCTTTGGCCTCTCTCTGGATCTTTAGGTCTGTATCTGTGTCTTTGGCCTCTCTCTGGATCTTTAGGTCTGTGTCTGGATCTTTGGCCTCTCTCTGGATCTTTAGGTCTGTGTCTGGATCTTTGGCCTCTCTCTGGATCTTTGGCCTCTCTCTGGATCTTTGGCCTGTCTCTGGATCTTTGGCCTGTCTCTGGATCTTTGGCGTCTCTGGATCCTTTGACATGTGGTGGCGCTGATGGCTCGTGGCTGATAAGTGGAATAGAGTCAGTTAACCCCCGATCATTTCTATCACGGGGCTCGTGATTGGTTTGTCACTTGGATTCGGGAAGGTTTTAAACCAGTTTGTGTTCCATTTGTGCACGCAGCGGGAGCCGCCCGGGACCGTGGGGAGTGAGGCGAGTGCACAGGCCTTATCAGTGCCATTTGGAATACAACTTCTCCAGCAAGATTATCTTCATCTTTCATCAGTAAATGGCAGTGGCCTGAGTGTACGTCCGAGAGGTTAAAGTAGTTTTTCAAAGATGTTGTGGGCTGAGGGCGTTTTGCTCTCCGAAAGGCGCATGATCATGACGAAGCCTTTCATGTGAGAGGCAAAATGTCCCCAACTCAATCTCGAGTCGACAACTTTGGAAACCTCTTTAATGTTTTTCTGCGTCCAGTTCTGACCTGTTTATACCTTTCTCCTTTTCCCTGCAAGACACTGAGTCCATAGGGTAACTTTGTCAATGTATAGACATCGATTTGAAACTTCTGCTGTATATTACTGATGTAAATATGGGAGGAAAAAATGTATGTCAAGTTTTTTGTCAGTTAATGTTTTCATATAAAAAAAAAAGGCTTTTTTGCTATTTGTGGCCAAAAATTCCCATACTTCTGTAATCTGAATAATGTTTCATTTTATTTTCATGTTTCATTTTGTGACATATTAGTTACAAAGACTCTTCCAGAGGGGATCTGAAAATCTTGTTTAGTTTTAAAATAAGCTTCTTTTTGTGAAGGTGCTTCTTATGTGGAGATGTTTTCGAACCAATGTGAGAAAAATGCTTTTTGAGAAAATGGCCCTTAAAATGACAATGTCCTAAATAAATCTATGGAGAGTCATTGAATCAGTGAAATAATTATACACGTTATTGTGGAGATGGAAATTGAAAAGTTGAGTTTGGCCTGTAGTGTCTCCCCATAATGTGCCCTTGAGCCGTAATTACTGTCATGCATATGTGATGGTGAGGCTGTTTGTGCATACTCCTGTCAGTCAGCCCCGGGGCAGCTGTGGCTGTAAGTAACTACAGTTGTAGATGTAGCCATCGATCTATGAACTACTAGCACTTTCTTCCTTTGTGAGTGACATCATTTGGAACTTTCCTTACCTGAATCCTTCCACATGAGGAAATGAGAATCCGCTTCTATTGAAAAATGTGCCGTCCCACTGAAGTGCACTAATGCATTCAAATTGGGCAATTAGCCGACTAGCTAACACGCCATAGGCCCCGGCGCTCACAAACCAATGTTCATAGTCATATGTCAAAAGGCAGACTCCTCTCAGGCTTTCCTGATGAACTTGGGTGCACTCATTGTAAGACTCTCCTTCCCCCTGCTCCCCCTGGCTCCTTTCATTAGCGGCTCCAGCTCAGTGACCGGGGGCGCACCGGAGCTGTTACCAAGTGCCAGTCTGACGAGAGACACGTCCGGAGTGTCGGAGAGCATTACCCCATCATTATTTGATCTCTGCGTTTCCGTATATGATTCATAAATGATCCTACTGTGCACCTGGTAAAGTTAACTTTATCCAGAGATGATAAATACTGCCTCATGATGAACAATTAGTCGATTATTTATTATGGCCTGAGGGGAAAAAAGCTTAGGCACTCTTATATGAAAGTCGAAGGAGAGCACGTGGTAAAATATATACATGTAAAAACAAAATGCACAAATTACAATGTTAAATTTGACAAACATGAATCAGTCTAAGATACAGAAAACTGGCTTTATACAAAGATGATGTCCAGCACTGATGTGCAAAAGGACCTTTGGAAACAAGATACGTGGTTTGTTATATTGTATTTGATCTGATCATACTGATCATTCTTAACTGCTCTGGACCCACTGATGCTCATCTCTATCTTGCTTTGGATTTATTATTTTCATATTGTGCACCGTGCTGCACCATTCAGTGGGTCCTGCACTGTGAACTGAACCAAACCATGAGACAGCTGAACCGTTCACCCCATTACAGACTAACTGTTATATTCCACATTCTCCATGTGCAAATATGTTGCTATTTTATTGGTTAAGAAACACTCCACATCCCCTCTCTCCGCTCCGTAATATAAGACCCATCTGGATGTAATCTCATAGACGATGTATAGCCCACCTTAAATGGTACTGATCAGGAATCCATCCAGAACCCCCTCTTCTCCAGCCGTTTCCACTGATCCGCTCCACTTGTTTTCCTCTCTCCCACATTTGCATAGAACTTCCCATTTGAAACACAACATCTGTGCTTTTGCATCTGTCAAAGTCAGTGGCGCTCTCGTTATTTTATTTTTTGGGGACTGAGGAGGGGGGTTGTATTCCCACAGAAGTGCCGTCCATCCCCGAGGCGTAAGAGGCTTAAGGAAGCGGCTAATCGGGCGGCGGCTGGAGCGTTCCTGCAGATGCACAGGAGGTGTCAGAAGGAGTGAGAGATAATAGGTAGCTGTGGGGAGCGGCTGGGACCACACATGGCTACCTACTGTACGTCAGCACAATTGGATATGGCTGGCTGACTGGAAGCTGTGTGCGCGCTCGCTCTTCTCTCCCTCTCGCTCCTCCACGTCCTCCCAGCGCCTTAGTCATGGCCAACTCAGTGCTATACATAGGATCAGTGGGAAACGGCTTTACGGGGAAGAAAAGGATTTCAAGTCAGAGTAAATATGACAAAGAGCTGCACATTGTGTCACCCAAAATGGTTCCTTAGTCTGTTTTTACATTTTATAGTGGTATATTAAACACTGACCCTTCAAGTTGCAGGTTCCAATGCTAAAAAAAAACTATATGCAAGCCTCCAGTTTTTGCTAACAAATCGACGGCGCCATGATAACCACAGTTCTGCTGTAGAAGAAGATTTGGCCTCATGCATGAACATTCTCTTAAAAGGCACTGTCAGAAAACATTCTTAAGGAGGAAAATCATTGGCACCTGTGTTTTGAGGGTGGTGAATGCCAAATTGCTAGGACTAATTAGCATATGTCACCGCCTCATTCTCCTTAAAAGGACATGTGCCGTGTACAAAACACAAATCAAAAACGAATGACCAAGAAAACCCCAAAGAAAAAGGAACTTGGCGGGGCCGGGGAGGCTCCGCCCCTTACACTAAATAGTTGTGGCTCAACGAGGAGAGCGTCCAACTTGTGAACTTACGTTTGTGAGATCGAGGCCAACGATTGCCTTTATCAAAGCATGAACACAGTACTTTACTTGCTGTTAATAAGACTATAAGTGAAATAAACTGGGTATTTGTCATTTATTAGAATTATTAATCAATCAATCAATCAATCAATCAATCAATCAATCAATCAATCAATCAATCAATCAATCAATCAATCAAACTTTATTTATAAAGTGCTTTTCATACCGAAAGGTATCACAAAGTACAGATTACAACATTTAAAACAATACGCCTGGGACAACCTCCCATATATACAGTGGGGGAAAAAAGTATTTGGTCAGTTTCACATAGACATTCTATTGGATTTTGGCCAAATACTTTTTTTCCCCACTGTACATTTCATATATTAGGATTTAATAAATAGATTAGTCAGTTAAAGGCTAAGCTAAAAAGGTGGGTCTTGAGCCTGCTCTTAAAAACATGAATGTTCTCTGCAGCCCTGAGCTCCTCCGACAGGTCATTCCAGAGGCGAGGGCCGTAATATTTTATACCGTATATTAGGCCCGAGCGCCATCAGAGCTGGCGAAGGGCCTCTTGTATTTACATGTTTCCTGGTGCACTTTTTCAATTGATATTTGATTATTTATTACAAGATTTAATATGAACACATATATATGACTCAGAATGATGGGTTCCATCAGGATTGTGAACAGAATTGGAGCTTTTTTTGTTCGCGAGTGTCCTGAGTGTACTGAGTGTTCTTCGGAGTTGTTCTTACAGAGGAACATTTTTAACTAAGAACACCATCCATCCATCCATCCATCCATCCATCCATCCATCCATCCATCCATCCATCCATCCATCCATCCATCCATCTTCTTCCACTTGTCCGAAGCCCCCGACAACAGAGCTCCCAGGATCATGCGGGTGCTCAAACCACGTTAAGGTGGCAGTTCCAGGACGGGAGTGGCGGTTCCAGGAGGGGAACTAAGAACACATTTTTGTGAATGTCAAAAGCCTTTTTAAGTAGGCCCATGAAAGGCCCAATGTCCTTTATTGTATGTGATGAACAGTGTCTGCATAAAGCTCATCAGTCTGTAACAGAGCAGACTGTACAGGGGAAACTGTAACCAGGAAACACATGCCCACTCCTATCACTAAAAACAATGAGGAATTCAACCCTCAACCCTATGGGCGTGTCCCAGTAGCACTTAACCACTCTGCCTCTCGCTGCACAAAGGTGTCTCTTTCTGAACTTGTATGTTCTGCTTACTTCAGCTCGGGAGCGTAATGACTTTTTGATTACGTTTGATTGTTTTGGCACATCACATATATTGTAGGTACAAGGCTATTGGAAAATCAATAAAGCAGAAACAATTGCACTTGTCTCCAACCCCAAATTAAATGGAATGAGTGTAGAAAGCGCTTTTGTACCGACATCTTGGAACTGATTGCTGTGACGAAGGAAGTAATATCCCCAGTGTTGGCTGTACGCTGAAGTAAAGGGACTGTTTTATGGCTAAGTGTGCATCGGAAATCTCCCTGAAATGCAAATGGTAATTAGTATTTTATCAGTGCCGTTCACGGGCTGGCTTTCCACAATATCACAAACAGTGTAACCTTAGAGCTCTCCACCTCTGGGACTTATCTCGTCCATTTGCTGAGTACAGCAAACCCACGTCCAATCGAGAAACAACCCACTGCTACAGAAGTATGTGGAAGTTAATGGGCTTCTACATCTTGGGCTTTGGTGCAATTTTTACAAAGTCCCACCTTTTTCCCTTTAAAGAGAGGATGTGGTTGATTTTTGCTGGAATTTGGTCAGAAGGTCAAATACATCCTTTTTTTCACTATTGTGATAGTGATCTAAAGCAGCTGAAACCAAACATCCAGTAATTTCACATCTTGATCTCCCCCATCTGTTTCAATAAAGAGAAAGAACAGCTGTCTCCACGACCCAGAAGTGAAAGAAGATCGATGGATGGACGATATAATATAACAATCATATATATTATATAACATTTATGAATACTAAAAGACTGTATCGGATCAGTTTCGGCCAGCATAATGTGTCATAAAAGCGGATCGGGAAATCCCTGTAGTTCTTACTGTTTGTTAAGAGAGAAGATTCAAAGATTGTACAAAGATGCGCCAGTGGCTTAAACAGATCTCTGTGTTTTGTATGTCGGGGAAATGTCCCCGTCTTTTGCTGACATTAAATGTGTGTGTTCAAAGTGCCAGCAGAGGGCGCAAGTCCTGCATATGACGTGCTGAAGAGAGAACCAGTGGAAAAGGAAAGAACAGCATTCTCGACTACGCACAGGGGGAAATTTGAGCACTGACATGATGTAGAGCAAGTCTAGCGAAGGTGTGTGCACCTCTAAACATGGGCTGGTATGTTGGTCTGTTAAGGAGATACAACTTTATTCCGTGGGCAAATGCTCTGAAAGTTGTTTGAGCAGTAATGGAAGAAGAGAATGGTTACTCTATAATATAAAACGCAATCGCGAGTAGGGCGGGGCTTAAGCTCCATAAGGGCGCTGCCATGATTATTTCCCAGAATTCTGCGGGCAGCCACCAGGTGACCGTCCCACCGGTGCATTGCTGTAGTGCTGTCCGAGGACAACACGGCGTCACAACAACGCGAGTGCACGAGTCTGACTGCCGTGCACGCGCGCGTGTGTGTGTGTGTGTGTGTGTGTGTGTGTGTGTGAGGCTGTGGTCCATTATAGATCGTGTGTGTGTGTGTGTGTGTGTGTGTGTGTGTGTGTGTGTGTGTGTGTGTGTGTGTGTGTGTGTGTGTGTGTGTGTGTGTGTGTGTGTGTGTGTGTGTGTGTGTGTGTGTGTGTGTGTGTGTGTGTGTGTGAGGCTGTGGTTCATTATAGATCCAGGGCTGCGTAATGTCAGAGGCGCAGACACATGCTTAAGATCCAGTCCTGGCCGTATTCTGTCTCCAAAGCTTTGTCTCCGAAAAAAAGTACACGCAGAAAGTTGTCCAACAACTGGCCAAACACGAGCTGCAAATCAAACGCGCTGCTCCGAGAGCTTCAGCCTCCGTGAGGAAAGCGAAAATGAAACCATCACTTAACGAGCGCATGGCCTGCACTGCACTGCTTTTTTTTTTTTTTTACTTTGCTGCTGAACCATTTGTTTTCTATTTTGCTTTGACATATTGTGAGCCCAGAGGTACATTTTATTATTATTATTATTATTGCTTTGAAAGCATTGCCAATTGTATTGTAATATTATAAATACTGTCTAATAACGATCATTAGGTTATTTCATTTCAAAACCAACTTATTATTTTTTTAGATTGCACTTGCACCGTGATGCACCAAACCGCGGGTCCTGCACCGTGAACCGAACCGTGAGACCTGAACCCCTAATATTAACCCATAAATATTCCACTGTCTCTTGAATTCTATTCCCTGAGTTTAGCGAAACATATTGTAGTGGCTCATTCTGCTGGTGCTCTGGACACCGGGCTCACTCCTTCCTGCAGCTGCAGGAGTCGGTCACTTTGCACTGGACTACACAGTCATTACAGCGGTTCTATTGCAGAGGCTCAGAGCTTTGTCTGGTCAAAGGGTTTGTTTATTTATTATTTGTTTATTTATTTTGGAATCCCCATTAGCTTCCACCATGGTGGTTGCTAATCTTCCTGGGGTTCCAATTAAAAAAGGAAAATTGCCAGTGAGACATTACAATGAATAAATATACAGTGTTTTACAGCAATTTTAGCAGAATATAAAAATGTACATAAGACAGTAGTTCATCGATAAAATATAAACATTCAAGAGCATATTGAAAATGCATTATTTCATTAAGCATTTTACTTTTTTCTTAAAAGATTGTGCTGTTGGGAGCTCCCTGATCTCCTTTGGCAGCTCATTCCATAGTGCATTGGCTCTGTATGAGACAGATTTCTTTAAAAAATTTGTCCTAGGACGAGGTAGAACCAAGTCCGCTCCACAGGCCCGACGCGTGCCATGTGAGTGAGTTTGGTTGACATATTTTAATTTTTCGAACAAACATTGAGGTTGACCAGTCAGAATGTTTTTCTTTAGAAATAACAAAAGGTTGTGTTGTATTTTAATTTGGAGCAAAGGCCACGACAGCATTTGATGCATATCAGTGATCCTTTTTCTGTATGGACGTCCCAGCACTAGACGGGCAGCTTTATTTTGCATGACCTGGAGTCGTGATGAGTCAGTTTCGCTCATAGCAGACCACACGATAGAGCAATATTCAAGGTGGGATAAAACCAGGGATTGTACCACCATTTTCCTCACAGCCGGGGTCATAAAGGAGGAGCCCCTTCTGATCACTGCTATGCCTTTGCCCATTTTGCAAATAACTTGATTAATATGTGGGGTCCATGACAGATTGTGATCCAGCACAACGCCAAGAAGTTTCATCTGATCAGTTTGCTCCAGATCAGAGTTTCTCGCTCTTAATGCCAGCTGAGGAATGTTATGTCGTCGCTGCTTGCCACTAATTAACATTGATCTTGTTTTGGAGACATTTAAAATCATGTTGTTGTTTGCAACCCACTCAACAATGATGTCCATCTCCTTATTCAATACATTTGATATTTCATTAACATTTGAATTAGAATAAAACATTGTAGAATCATCAGCGTACATGACGACTGATGATTTATCTAAGACATAGGGCAAATCATTTGTGTAGATTGAATAGAGGAGCGGGCCGAGACAGCTGCCCTGAGGTAGACCACAACGGATATCAGAGCGTACAGACAAGGAACCATTATAGAAGACCTGTTGGCTTCTGTTGTTTAAATAATCTCTGATAAAATACAAGGATCTCGTGGACAGCTTATAACATTTCAGTTTTGCAATAAGTAAATCATGATTTATCAGGTCAAAAGCGGCGCTGAAATCCAAAAACAGAACACCGACCGAGCTGCCATGGTCTAATTCATGGTACCAGTTATCCACCATATGGACAAGCGCGGAGGCTGTGGAATGCCCTGGTTTGTATGCATGCTGAAATTGGGTTAGCATATGATTGTCAATAAAATATTTTTGAATCTGCTCACACACTATTGTCTCCAACATTTTTCCTAAGACAGGTAGTATGCTTATGGGCCTGCTGTTAGGTCCATTAAAAACACTATTTTTATTTTTAGGTATGGGGATGATTTTAGATACTTTCCACTGAGAAGGAAAAACACCACCTTCTAAACTTCTGTTAAATATGTGGCATAATGGTTTAGATACATGTTTGACAGCAAGTTTCAAGAATCCGCTGTCAACATTGTCCAAGCCAGTGCTCCCGTTGTCAGGCAGAGCGTTGAGAAGATCTTCAACTCTAGTCACAGTTACAGTTGATAAGTCAAACGAACATGATTTATCTCCCACAATAACATCTTTAATGAGAGTAGATGATGAGGATGTGTCTCCGGGACTCATTTTCGATTTTAATAGTCTTATTTTTTCATCGTAGTATGAGCTAAAATGATTAGCTATGTCCACTGGTTTTGCAGTAAATCCTTGGTCAGTTTCGATCTGTATTGGCCTGGAGTTTGTGTCTCGTTTAGCCAGGGTCATGAGTAAATATCATCAAATATAAGAAAGGAGTCCGGGTGCATCAAACACTCCAATTGCAGTTTGTTTGAAATTATTTTTAGCATTCATTATTTTATACATTTGTAGTGGCCATAGTTTTTGGAATGGGTTGGGAACCACTGGTCTATGTAGTGCAGGTCTACAGCTGTACTGAGTGACGGGTTATAGGGACTATATAATATCTCAGAATATCAAATGTGGAGACTAGCTGATATATAAGTAAAGATCAGAGCAACTGGAGGCCGACAGGAAGGTGTAGCTCTTTGTGAGAGAAGTTGATGGATTAGATGTAGAGAGGCGTGGAAGAAAAACAAGTTGTGTGGAAAGTTTATGATAAAAGCCGCATGAGGCACTGACTTGTGATTCCTGCCATTTATAGACGTATAGGATAAGGGACAGGGTAAACGAAAGCTTTAGTGTCAGAAACGTACGTACTGTATCAGAGTGTCTGCACCTGTCACAGAGTTTCAGCACTTCTACACACAATACTCGGAGCTGTTAATTGGAAAGCTCGCTCGGTACATAACAACACTCTCACGCTCTTTCCTACGTCCGCCCAGGAAGTTATATTGCAATATACAGTATTTTGTCTCAGTCTTTCACAGTAAGAGGCAGCTTTACTTTTTAAAGCACACCCTAACCCCATAGAGAATCTTTAGGATGTGCTGGAGAAGGCGGTGGTCACACTCTCCCATCATCAAACCATGATCTTGTGGGAAAGAAAATGAACGCGACACTGGATCTTTGGACATTACAGAAGCTTAGTGAATCACTGTAATCAAAGCGACCACATATTGGAGCGCGTGAGCCTTTTTTCGCAGCGACTTGCGGTGTACGTCAATGGAAAACAGCTTATTCAAAGGAGTTCTCCTTGACTTGGCTTTTGATTGGTGCTGCAAATAGCCTTCGTCTTTTTCAAACCCTTCTCCCATTGTTCTCCATAAACCACGCCGCCTCTCTTGCTCCGCTTTGTGCCACTTGTATCAGAAGGTGCTGCAAAACACAACTCCTGGTATATTCGATGAGGGGACAAAGTAAAAAAACATAGCACAAGATTTTCAACAATCTTTGCAGTGGGCTCCATGGGCTCTAATTTCATTATTTAAAGTATTTTATTATAGGTTTATTGCTTTTGAATTGGCTTTTTAATAAAAAACGACTGTAGTTTTCATCAAAGACATTCCTTTTTAGACAGAAAGTGGAGAAAATCACACCTTTGTAAACCAGATCTTTTCAGCGTCATTTCACAACGCTTTGAAATATTTAAAACATCCTGCTTCATAAATGTAACTGTGAAATATATTGAACAACTTTAAAAACATCTGAAACAAATATTTTAGAGCAACAAAGGCAGCAATTTCTCATTATGTTCTTTTCTTTTTCTGTCTGCAATGTGTTTTCAGCCATTTCTCTGCCCAGTTCAGCCGGCGTTTTCTGGGTGTGTTTGGTTCCATTTGCTTGTGTGTAAGGAGACAAACATCACTGACCAGTGTTTCATTACTGTCCAGGTCTCCCATCTCGGCCTCAGTCTGATCTGCCTCTGATTCTGTCTTGTCGAGTCTTCGTCTGGGCGAGCTGCTGCTGGGACCTGTATGTTTTGGTTCTTTCGGAGGAGTCTCGGTGCTCTTAGAGGCCCACGTGTGCAGGGTTTTTTCTCCGCTGCTGCTACTTTCTTCCCCCGGCTCCGAGCCGTCTCAAGGTTTGTTTGCCTGTAGCTGGCACCACTGAAGGGTGACCAGATGTCCCAGGTTACCCAGGACAGTCCCAGTTTTGAGCCCTTTGTCCCATGTTCCAATAGATTTCTCCAAAACCACTCTTTTCACCCAGAATGTATCCCAGGTGTCCCGGTTTTTGGCCAATATAGTCTTGGAAATAGCCAACTTTGTTTGAAAATGAGTGAATTTGGCCCATATGAATATTAGCCCATGAATAGCCGAATGCCCATCTCGGGTCACCCGTTGCATTATGGAATTTATTTCGGCTACCAAACAATATTGATAGTTGGCGTAAAGCAACGACGAAAGCTCTGATTTGGACCGTTTTAACCGCTGGAAAGTTGATGATATTAAGTGTTTTTGTCGTCACCGTGGAGCTTGTTACGATATTAGCATAAAGTTTATTTTTACAACCTCGGCTGCGTACGGAGAGAGACAGAAACTGAAAGAACTGAACGACTGTTCATATGTAGAGATGCTTCAAAAGTGACGTCCTGTCTTTGTTCACATAGTTGGAAAAACTATGGGAGAAAAACATTTCTGACCCTTGAAGGCGACTGTTGGACAAAGTGCAGGGTCTGAAACTGTGGCCTCAAGTCGACATTTAAACTGGAATTAGAAATAAACACGTAGTTCTTTTTTTTTTTGTCAATAAGGAAGTGGACAGTAAACAAAATCCTTTTTTAAATTATTATTATTTTATTATTTACGGGTGATCTGATGGAACAACATAACTAATCGATCGCTAATTTGACAGACGGAAATGTACCCACTATGTTTAACATCAACACCGTTTAGAAACTTTTCCCTGTGATTTCAAGACGAATTTAAATGATTTAAAAAGTGGTGGTGTCTGTGTCAGGCTGATCCCAGGTCCTGTCGTCCCCCTGTCCTCTATGGTCCACTATGGTTCACTATGGTCCACTATGGTCCACTATGGTCCACTTCTGCCTACGGAGCTGTCCTGACTTTTCCCTCGCTTTCCAGATATTGACAACATAAATATCTGAAAGAAACTTGACTCCAATTTGAGACTCAAATTCCGTAAGCCTTACAGTTGGCTCAGTATACTTTGAACTCGCTCACACATTTCAATGGCCGAGTGGTTTTGTTTGGGCCGAAAATAGGAGCCTGATTGACCCACATACGCAGTTGAGATGGGCATTCGGCTTACACTGTATATCAGTTGGCCCATAATATATCAGTTACTAAGTTACAGTTACTTACCTTTCAGCCTGGGACAAACCTCTGCAGCATATTCCCTAATTGTGTCCCAGTTTTTAAGTTGGATAATCTGGTCACACACACTACGGTGAGTGTACGGGTGTAGCATTGTCAAAAGTCTAAATGAGGAGAATTCTCGTCATGGCAGGCTTCATTTTTCAATGTCCTCCTCGTCGATGGCAGTTTAAGATAGTCTGAGTGCAGATCCCATCGTGGAGCCTCTTGACCCAGTCCGAGTTCTCGGATCTACAGCACGTTTTGTTGAGCGTGGTTGGAAAGCCCGTCGTTGCCACATCGACGCGCTCACATTAGCAATCAATGCCTGTGTTTGCTGTCTCCCGCGGCCGCCTCGGCTCGCCTCATAATTGGAGCAGATAATTGCTATCAGAGTCATAACATATTGACCCAGTGTCTAATAAGCAGGTGAGCGCGTGCCCAAAAACATTCTCTTCCCTCCAGAAAAAAACAAATGCCTGATTGTTGTTAGCAACGGCGCCCGGGAGCCTTGACGCCGGCGTGTAAACAAATAGTGGTGCATCGTGTTTTCAAATCCAATTAAAGAGGCAATCGAACGGTAATGTGCAAAGACAGAAATGACCAAAAAAAAGAAAAAATCTATCATTCATTCATTTGTCAAAAGTATACAAAAAATAAGCCTTGAATAGGTGAAAATGAACTCTGCCAGATGCCCTGTAAGAAGCATCTGGACCCAGTGCTTTAAGTGGACAAAAAGAAGTGCCGGTGCTCTTTGTTTTGCCAAGACACCCACCCCCCTCAAAAAAAAGTCAAAAATGAGGCCTATATATACTATGTTTTTTTTTTCCCCCAGCATTATTACAGTATAAATGATGTAGTAATAACGCTGGACTGTATCATTTATATCATGTTTTCACAATAATTAGTCAGATCTGCTCAAATAAACAACTCATGATGACCAGTGTTGGGAAAGTTCATTTTCTACATGAACTAGTTCAAAGTTCAGTTCACAAATTTCAAAATGAACTAGTTCGTTCATAGTTCATAATTGTTTATAGTAAATAGTTTGTTCATAGTTCCAAAAATTAACTAGTTCATAGTTTTTTGTTGTTTTTTTGCTGCGAGCTATTATTCAGGCATGAAAACAGATCAGGGGTGAAAAAGGTATAGTAAAGTATATTTCCCCTCTCCAGGAAATATTTTTATATTCCATATCTTAAAGCAACAATCTGAAGTATTTTGAGGTGCATTTTTGGCAACCTTGGGAGAGCTGGAGAAAGTTGACTTCAGCCACGAGTCAAACATATCATGGCCTCCTCACTTAGTGTTATGCTCTTTCATGTCAGCCTGTCACTGTTTTATGAGTGGATTTTGGATAATAATCCAGTGCGTTCAGTTCACGTTTGCCCAAAATATGAACGCGTTCATGAACTTTGGTTCAATGAGGTACATCACTGATGATGACAGTCCAATGCAAAGAAAATAAGCTTTGTGAACGTCCATCTGCATAATAAACAACAGTAATGAAAGCCCAGTCTTAGACTGTTTGAGCTGTGTCTGTCTGCAGTCGCCTCAGCTCAGTCTGCAGAAGTTTGTTTCAATCCATATTTACCGCTTTGTTTTGTTTTTATCGCATCTACGAGGCCAAACGGGACACATGGCTCTCGTGCTCAGGTGGGGTCAGCCAACGCAGCCAGCCATGTTCTTTTACTCCTCTGAAGCAGGAGAGCATAAGTGTTCATTGTGTTTTAACTGAGCAGCGATGGTTGCGTTTCACACTCTCTCCCCGGGATCCTCGTGTTTGTGTGGACGAGCATCACGTTAAGTTGTTTACAGAGGCTACAGTGACGCACCGCGCTCTTCACTCATACAACTCAAGGGTGTCTGGGTAATGTAGTCTCTGCTCACGGTGGGACGAAGTAGGAAGCGTGCATTGTGAAGGGCGCTCTGAAAAGCAGCAGAGCAGCCAAAGGATTAAAACAGATGTGCACGTGAACGCACCGGTCGCTAAAAGCACGTTTTTGGCGCTTGGCTCTTGAGTACGCTCAAGAGCTATTTTTGGAAGTGGCGGTACTGCGTACTGGTGCGTAACGGCCCACTTAAAGCACTGTCTGGACCAAAATGAAGTCATTCACTACACATTTAGGGTTGTTTAACCTGTTCATTTGACTTTAAACCGCGTTTTTTGCCTCCAATGCACTGCCCTGACGACCCGAGGGGGGCGCTGTGTCAGCGCTACACATTTCTACAAAACATGTGGACTACACGTGAAAACCAGTCTGTTTTATGTTTCTGCACGGTTTAGGAGAGGCAATTTAAACGTACAGGTGTAAGTGAAAGAGGAAACCTGATTAGACGAGTCTTTATGTTGAAAATGTCAATGCGCCCATGTCTCACCCATGTCTCACCCATGTCTCACCCATGTCTCACCCATGTCTCGCCCATGTCCGGTCACGTTCACTGTGTTGTCTTTTCTGTTGTCTTAACTGTTTCTTAAATGTATGAGGAATATGGACGGAAAGGAAGACATGGCTAAATCTGACGCATTTACACAAAGTAACTGTCGTGTGTGTTCATTACCCTGTTTGTTTCCATGGGGTTCGGTTTGGGATCAGGGATTAGGGTTATGATTAGAGTTAGGAACGGCAAATGTGATGTAAGTTGTCTTTCACTCACACAGATCTTACACATAGTTTTAGAAACTAGAAGGTCTTGGCTTTCAAATGAGATACAGTATCACACTGGCATATAGTCTGACAAACCTTTCCTTAAAGCATTATATTGTGAACCACGCTGATGTACTAAAACATGGTGCATTATTTTTACATTTTTTCTCATGTGTCTTCAGTGATTCATTGCTTCACCTTTTCTTTGTGATCAATGATCTTCAGTAAGAAAGCGCAGCAGGTCGATTCATAATTGAACACAGCTTTAAGCCGTGAGGCGGAGGCGGGCGGGGTTGAAAGGTGACGGGGTTAAATACACGTGATTAATGGGCGTCTTCAGTGCGTTTCCATATGAAATGGACCGATGCCAGGAGCTGTTCTCTCATTCAGTCTGATCATGTGTTTACTCTTTGATGGCTGTTTGTTTGTGGTCCAGGGCTCCGGTGGTGCGAGCGGCGGCTTTGGTTTGGAGCAGCAATGTAGATGTGCAGACCTCCAGTCAGGCATTAGGTCCACACGGAGAAGTTCTCGATCGTAGGTCACTGAGACGTGTTCTTTGGCTGACTCAGTTTGACACGTTTGGCCGTGACAATGACACGATTGTTTATTTTTTGATAAAACATGGAAAGTACGTTTATAGCAGCCCTCTGACCAGACTGATGAGGAACTTCCTGGTGGCCTGAAGGATGAAGTACGTCAGAGAGGCTTCTCATCAGGCACATAGAAGGAACTTCACCTCACTTCTCTGATGGAAAATGTCTTTGGATACCTTTGGATACCAGGTTAAAGCCTGGTGTGAGTGAGACAATGTCTGCTCATTTGATGGTGTTACTTTTGTTGTTTAGTGGTAAAAGGATAAGAGCTCATTCAGTCTGTGTGTTGCAATGGAAAAAGTCAGTTTCAAACCAGTCAGACATGACCAGACCAAACCACATCACAGTGTTCCCTGATCCAATCAGCACACATCGTTCTGTGACCTTTATTCTCCTCGGGAGAAGTCTATAAGAGCAGCTGAACGATTGTAAAGACAGCACAGTGTAGGCAGAACCTTTCATGTGACGGCTGACTTTGCAGGGGGTACTTGCCTCTATTTCAGGCTCAAATAGCTGAAACTGAACAGTATTTTTTAAAGGAAAAACTATATTTTGCAATAGAATGTATCGGTTTGAGAGTATTGTCATTTATTTTGCTTTTTGACTTATAAATAGTGCTTTTAAAGCAGTACTAAGTAACTCTTCCCCCTAGAGGCCATAAGCGCAACTGCAGATGTAGTAGCAAGTTATGATTTTTTAACTTATTAATTGTCTTGGAGAGTAAATACTACTCTGACAGGAAAGGCGAAGGGGGAGAGGGTTACTGTGCATCCAATTATACAATGGAAATAACTTTTTTCACTCAAACTTGGCTGTAAATACTGTTTAAAGTGACGTTAGCCCGCAGCTAGCTTTTTGCCTGGCTCTGCCATACTCTTCCCTGTCCATTCCATGCAGGGAGTTAGTCTGGTCACGGAGCAATTGGAGCAGTTTGAAGGGGCGGTCCTAACGCGCACAGATTGTCAGTGAAATAAACCAATTAGCGATTAGCGGACGTGACGACAGCTGTGTCCAATTAAACAAATATGAAGTGAATATAAACTCACGCGGAGAACGCGAGGCAAAATCCTTGACTACTTCATCCAATGATTAGTTTTGGCTGATGTTAACGTTAATTGAACTAAAAACATAGAGGTGCAGCGAGTGAGGTAACCTTCTCATTTCTCTGTGACGGTCGTGATTGGTTCGGCTCGGCCTTAGCCGCCAATCAACAACTTGTCTACCGTGCGTGGCCAGTAGGGCTGCACAATATATCGCGAAAATTATCGTATCGCGATATTAGCTGATGCAATAACCGTATCGCGAGAAGCCACAATATATCGCAACATCACCATAGCCTTCATCTGACTAAAGATCGACCCTTTTTTTTGCAAACTCAAACTCATGCATTGAAGTCATGTGTAAAAGTTCAGTTTTAGTTTAACATTTACTAGCTTTGTTAAATTCTGCCCTTGTTTTGGTCCAGATTGGGTGTTTTTTAAAGGGGGGGGTATTATGCAAAATCGACTTTTTCAAGCTTGAATGACATGTTACTATGTCATTCCCTCATTAAAAACATGCCTGAAGTGTTGCCTTGGCACATTCACGTATTTCTGAGTAATCTGTAAAAACTCTGATGGCGGCCATTTTAGGGATAGGTTTGCCTGAGTCCTCCTAGGAACGCCCCCACCTCCTGGAGACGCCTCCGAGCTTTCGTCACCAGCCGAGTAACCAACCACTGCTCCTCAGCAGAACCCCCTCCCCACTGATGCCACAGACAGCGTGTGGAGGGGGCGTGTCGGAAAGGCTCAGAGGTTCTTAAAGAGACAGACAAGGCAGTTATTCTAATTTACTGCATTTACAGACCAACAGAAGGTTTTCGTCATCATTGTAGTGTGCTGTAGTGTGTGTGACTGGTGCTATGTGATTGAAAAAAGCATAATACCCCCTCTTTAAGTCTTCTTTTGACACAATTTGAAAAAAATGGAACATATCGTGTTTAGTCAAAATATCGCAATAATATCGTTATCGCGATATTGCACAGCAGTATCGCATATCGCAAATCACTTCAATATCGTGCAGCCCTAGTGGCCAGACCCACCTTCTTTCTGCACGAAAGAAGGTGTGGTTTATCAGGCTAGCTAGCTTTACCATGCAAACATGGTTTTCTGGCCAGAGACACCAGGGGGAGATGAAAGACCCTCCAATCATCCCATAAACACTGGTATTACCCCCACAGGGACTACAGGAAGGATTTATTAAGGTAAACATGTTACATAATACTGCTTTAAGTGATTGCTGTCTATATAAATTGCGACAGCTCTTGAGCTGGGGGTACACAGAGTACCACTGAAGGATCCAAGGGGTCCGCAAGACATGAAAGGTTCTCAACTAATTTAGGACAGTTTCAGGACCCACCATCACGACAGTTTGATTTGTTATACAGTAAATCTGTGGTTCTCAAAGTGGGGTCCAGGCCCCCTTGGGGGCCTCAGAGGCACTGCAGGGGGGCCCCAATGCTTGTTTACAAAACAAGTACATTGAAAAACCACAGACTTTGAAAGGAAATGTACATTTTCTGAAATGTACCTCATTAGCTATTGTTGGTGATTTTAATGTCATTTATGCTGTGAAATTATAACTAATTCTTTTGAATAGAGTACATTATTATTATTGGGATATTTTTGGAACAATAAGGGGGCTGCAATATCCCGGACTTGGGGAATGGCTGCAGTATATAATGCAAAATACTGTCATTTCCTGACAAATGATAATTCAGTAAGCAGTAGATAAAGCTGAGCTCATTTTAACAGGCACAGAGAGTGTTTCCATCATCTTACTGAGGGAAAATAGTGAAAAATGTGCACCCTGGGAAAGTCTTCCAATGACAATGGTTCCGCGACTCACCAGTTAGAACCAGTGTGTTAGAGTATTGTATATTAAACTACCCAAAATGGCGTCTCTTAAATTGTAGTTGACTTTTGTTTCTAAAGCGTTATTTTCCATAGTATTGATTTCCTTGAGCTAAGATGCTCCTGTATGAGTTTGAAGTATCATCAGTCTAATAGTTGTATCAGTAAAGCATTTCTTCTTTCTTTCTAAACTTGTAAAGCCTTCTTCACATACTGCGTTCACTTCTCTTTGGTCCTTTACATACTTATGGCATTTTCTACTTTGAGTGAGCACCTTTAGCGTTCCTCATCTGTTCAGAATTTCTTATACCTTTAACTCATATCATATTCCCCTTTTCATGAGATGCCTTTGCAGGTCAGAGTCTCAGCTTTGCGATACATTTATGCCTGTTATTTTGTCAATGGAATGCTAGCAATAGTGCGGCTTGTTTTCCCGCATGACTTGGCTCACAGCACTGATCAGATTGTTTGTCTCCCGGCGCCTCTCTGCTGCCACCTGTGGGGCAAACGTGGGCGGCCCGTTCGCCTCCAGAGAGCCGGCGAATAATCACTCAATCACTGGCGGGCGCCGCGCTGCTCCAGAGCGTTGTCGGGCGAATTAGCGTCCATTAGATTGTTAGTTAGCTTGTGCATGCGACGGGCTAATCAGATATGAGCGCGTATCCGGGGGGTTGTCCTAAAAGTGACCCTCAATTATGCTGAGTGGACGATGAGGACGACGCTGGTGTGAGTGAATATCAATGACACCGGCTTTTACTTTCTGTCAGCGCGCGAAGGCTTGAAGATGAAGTCTTTCAGGAGAATCGCTCCGGCTTGTGCTCTTTTTGCTTGTTGAAAAACGTGCTTTTGGGAGTGGGAATAAAACGATACTTTTACTCTTTAAAGTGCATTGGACGGGTTTGAATGGATAAACCATCAAGTCTCCGAGGGGCACCACATTGAGGCCAGTGATCACATGACACTATACAGTATTTGTGCCGCTGTTTTATTAACGCAGCTGACAAAATATCACAACAATGAGAAAGAAGAGCTGTAGAAATGTGCTCATTCAATGTGACACACGTAGGAATCTCTGTGGCGCAAGGAGACGTTCATGCACAAAGGGTTAATTCACTGTAAACTTTAAAGCTAGAGCACCAGAAGGTCTCGTTCCATCAGATTCCCATTTGTCATTCGTATAATGTGGTTGGAACAGTTCAAAAATGTCTCTTCCTGCCCATGTCCAATAAGGATTGTGTTGTAGTTAGAATATAATGTGTCACAATAACTGTTGTCAGACATTTGAAGACAATTAGCGAAAATGCGGTCCTTACAAATACTGTTGACACAGCTTTACTTGCTTTAGAAAATTAAACTGATTGTTCTGTAGACGATGTGGAGAGAACGAGTGAGCCACACTTCCATAATGCATGCAGCTAACGTTTGCATCCCCTCTTGTTTCGATTCAAATTACAGCCGTTGGACCACTTTGTTCCTCTTCATGTCTCTGGATCTTCATCTGAATCATCTGTAATTCAGCAGTTGTTGAGCTGTATAAATAAATGCACTAGTGACGTATATTTTCACTGATGAGTGTGGTGAAGACCTTTACTGATTCCCTCCTACTCCTCGCAGACGTGTAAGAGTTGTTTATTCCTGTCGGGAAAGTAAAGAGTATATAAGATTGCCTTTGTTAACTCTATATACTGCCACCAACCTCTATAGGCGGAGAGAAAAGCACGCATTGTGAAAGTGACAGACAAGCTCGTCACAAACACTCGGCGCTCCTAATGGGAAAAAGCTATCATCGAAATCTCCGCTTCCCCGCTCCTCTGAAGTCGAAACAGGGGGGGGGGGGGACACATAAATTGTTCCTTCAGCCGCTACAATGGAGTCCGTCTTTTGTATAGAATAATATTTGCATGTCAGCATCACACTGGCTCCTTCAGACAGAGCCGGTAAATGACGTGCACAATGGGAGTGGGATAAACGTGGGCTGAATCGAGTCCCGTGGCTAAAGGAGCTTACGCCGGCGTTTTAGATGTCACTCTCGGCTATTACCACTCGGCAAACACTGGGAAGCCTTTGTGCGAGCGCAACGCTAACCGCCGGCCTGTCTTTGTCTCCTCCACAGCGGCCCTGCAGGTGTCCATATCCTTAAACAAAGTGGAGCTGAGCGTGGGCGAGTCCAAGTTCTTCATCTGCACAGGTAAGTCTCCAGCTCAACACAAGGAATGCCCTGTTCTCATTTGGTTCGGCCGTTTGTAGAAGGCCTGACACAATTAAGTCCACATAATAGAATGATTTTCATAGGTAAACAACTCATCATTCATCATCTTCAATCTTACATTTCCTATCACACATTCCAACTGTCCATGTGAATCAATAATACGCACATTTTAGTGCTTGTACAGCTCTGTCAGACGCCAACGTGAGCCAGGGCGGAGCTTTAGGAGCACATTATGCTGATTTAGACTCTCACTGTGACACGAGCAATCAATAAACAGGTCCATATGTTTAGCAGGTCAATATGTTTGGCAATCCCAGCTTTCTTTTTCAGTCTGACAAACTATTTCACCCTCATCCCCGCATGTTTTTCTTTTCGCTCTTGTTATTTCCACCCAATTCCTCATTTCCAAAATACGTGTTCAGTCACTTTGCACAGCTAGCCACGAACATTAAGGACAGCTGGTCAGTCAAATATCATCGCAAATGAGCCAGAACTGTAGAAATATATGCATAACAAAGGAATCACAGTCTAAAATTTATCATGTTGGGTCATGCTGAAAGGCCATACCATCTTTGTAGTACCGTCAGAACCTTGTCGTATGCAGCTAGTGCTAATGCGGCTAGATCTAATGAGGCTAGTGCTAGCTCTTCAAGTGCTAACACTTCTAGTGCTAGCATGGCTTGTGCTAACACGCCTAGTGCTTACGTGGCTAGTCTTAACGTGGCTAGAGCTAACACTTCTAGTGCGAACACGGCTAGTGCTAATGGATTGTGCATCCACAGTAGCTTTTAAATCCTCTCACTGAGGAGGCTCTGCTAAAGCATTATTATTGTTTGCTCCATGTTGATTTTAGAGTGGAGTCCGGCTCTGGTAGAATCAGTCCAACAGCTGTAATCGCGGGGCTCACATGGCTACTCAACATGCATAAACAAAAGGTTCAGCCCTCCAGCTTACAGCTATTTGACTTTATATAGGGACTAGCTCCAAAAACTCACATTGCTAGCATGACCGAGCTTCAGTTAGCCCACACTGCATGCTATGGGGAAAGCCACCGTCACTTAGTCCATTCTTTATTTACAGTCTTTGGCGCTCACTCTGAACCTTGGGGTTCCAAACACATGTTGGATATCACTGCAGCTGCTCCACTGCTGAACACAGCATAAGGTTTCTCTCAAAGCCCTTCACATGGAGCCCCCACTCACCCCTTTACCCTCTGCGCTCACAAAGGCATATACATATTGAACTAAGATGAGAAGAGTCTGAACGAGGCGACCATATGCTCCGTGACCCGGTGTCCTTTTTAAAGAGCCCAGCATGCTCCTGTTTGTGCTCATGCGGATGCCGTCAGCAGGCCCTTTGCAGGTGGCAGTGCCAGGGTCACAGCGGGCGGTGAAAGGCTCTGGCAGGCACTGACCGCCACCCCCCGCTATCCCCTCTGCTGTCCTGCCAGCCCACGCAGCACGACGCCGCCACCACCACCAGGGGGAGCACAGAGGAGGGTCAAACATATGTGGAGGGAGAGGGCTCTGAGGGAGAGAAGTGTTGGCATGTGCTGCCTTTGCAATGCCATGTTTTAGGAGGATTTGTCCACGAGCGAGCCGGAGATAAACCCAGGAAATCACGACAACATGGCGGCGCTCCCTCGTCTGTCCCACACTTATGCACTCACTAATACTGACATGTTTGGTATCCACGTGTGGCACGAGAGGCGGCTGAGATGACGCTGTAATCCAAACATGTTTATTTCCTTTCTAGAAGACAGCCGTGGTCATAGCTGCAACTAATGAATGTACAAGCGTGTGCACTTGTTTACACTCTTGCAACAATATCTCCATTTCAGTAGCTGCTACAGACTCTGATCTGATCTGACATATTTACACGGGTTTAAATGTTCCAGAATCTGTTGCAAATTTCAAGACTTATTTCGAGATATCCAAAATCTTTATAACTAATATATCAACAATATAAAACCTTACATTTCAACATGGCTCCTTCCACTATAGCACATGTTTCAAGGTCAAGGCATGTGGCCCGCGAGATGATTTAATGTATAAGACAAAAGACTCCAATGGGATGACTGATCAAAGAGCTCACTGATTCTAAAAATAGCCCACAACAATCATTTCTCAAAGAACTACAAGATAAAATCAAAGTCTCTGCCTCAACCAGACGAAAAATGTGTACTCAGATCAATCCAGACCTGTCCCCGAGTCCTGTCCTGTCCTTGAAGTTAAACAACCTGATCAACGAGCAAGACAGGATAGCCTTCACTCAAATAAGGCTCCCACTACCTAAAACATGAAGCAGGGAGATGGTCAAGGAAACCTCCGGACCTGGACATCCAGAGTGAGATCCATGTAATCTCTAATTGCCCTCTCACAAAACAGTTGTGTGACCAACTGAAAATTCAGCTCCCCAGCTGACCTGTTCTGTACCTCTGAAGAAAACTTGCACAGTGTTACTTTGCACTGCAGACACATTTTAAGACTGTTTTGCTCATCTGGACCAATACCTTTCTGGAGCATCTACAGTTATTATAAGGACTTTGCCTGTCTGTTGTTTTAATATTTTGTATATGTTAGCTTGATTTTACGTCAATCAACTAACTAACTATTCCTGAATTCCTGAGCGTGTAAAAAAAAAAAAAAGGTATATTTCTAGTTAGTTATGGATTTTTAAAGGCACACTGCGTAACATTTTGGACTATACTGTTGCCATCAGTACAAAACATGCCCCTATTGACCAGCTCAGCACAGAAAATGCTATTACTGCAGTGGGTAATCGAAAAACCTGTTAAAATCCCAGATTCTGCTGACTTTAGTCAACATCACCATGGAGACGAGCTGGAGACGCACCCACTCCCGTTAAAGTTACCATCTTAGGAGAGCTGAGGCACTCACAAGCAAAAGTACACAGTGTTTGTTCATTTATAAAGTATTTTTCATGAAAATGAAAATATCTGTCTTGTATTTCAATTGTATTTATTGGGTAACATTTCTACGCAGTGTGGCTTTACAGAAATAACCAGTTTGCTCTCTCCAGCCACTAGGGGGCAGATTAAATTTAAAAAAGGAAAGAATTCCACACGTGTCCAGCAGAGGGCACTGACATAGTAAGAGATCAGGATATACACAGCATATTATAGCCACGTGGTAAATGGTCAGTCTGCCCCAGGGCCGCTGTGGCTATAATAGTAACTGACTGCCATCGAATGTGGAGGGAATGAATAAAGACTTCATGTAGCACTCTGAGAAACATGTGACACAGGCTGATGAAGCACAGTAAGTGTAAGCCGCCCGCAAAGTCACATTTCTTTAGTTTCAGAAAAGCTTCAAACCTACAAATCTGTATTGTACTTTCTAACAACCAAACGATGCATCGAGCTGAAAATAAAAATGTCACAGCCATCGCATGGATATGGATCAGCAGCAGTCACGGGCGTCGGTGAACCCTCGCGTTGAACTGTGAGTGTGGGGAAAGCGTCTGGGAAGAAATCAATCCTCTTGCTCAATACGAGATGTTCTTGCAGCAGACGTTTGCGCAGAACAATTGGCAGCGCGGCGGAATGATAGAAGGCCTCATTTTGTCCCGAGCAGAAACACTTTTCATTTTAGATTGGCTCAACAAACATTTGGGATAAAGGGGAAGGATTAGCCTGAGATGTAACAGTCAACAAGGAGTCTGGAAGGGGCTTTTCTTCATGTGGAATATTACGCCGAACACATCGAGTCCTTGCACCAAACATCGGCATTTCCCTGTTATATTCTGATTGGATTTGGAAGCATGTCGCTCTCCTTTGCAAAACTGAGTCCCGATTCTCCGTGTTGCAGCAGATGCGCGGCAGTTGTGTTTGGACTAAAGACACATTTGGCACGCTCGCACATTTGCTGGCGCATCTTGTCCGCGTTGATAAGTCCAGATGAAGTTTACTGTTTAACTGCGCTGTTTGTGTCGCGGGAGTCTGGATTGTCTGTCTGTTCTCATTTAGACACTCTCAGCCATATGTCCTTTTTGCGTTTAATCAACAAACAACATATTGGGAGTCATCGTTTTATGTAGAAATATAACAATCAGCAGGTTTGCATGCGGGCTCTATAGAAAATTAATTGTCACCTGAAGAGTGCCAGTGTGGTGTGAGGACCGCCCGGTGCGCGCTGGCCCTTTAAGCGAACCAGAACAAGGTTTGTGTTTGCCTCCCTGTAGATTACCATGGCACACCTCCAGATGCAGCGCTGGCAGCTCCGACAGGCCGGCCCGGCTTTATGTTCCATGTGCCTTTCTTCAGATAGCTCTAACAAGGCTGCGGGGGTCAGCGTCTGGGCAGGGGAGACTAAAGCCGGTCTCTGCGGGCTTCCAAAGTCAAAATATAACAGTGCCGCGATATCAAGGAGTCCTACACCAATCGGGCACACGATTATGACGGCAAAATGCACATTAAAAATTAAATCAAGGCCCTAAATGTAATTAAAAATGGTAAATGGTCTCAACTTATATAGCGCTTTTCCACCTACATAAGGCACTCAAAGCGCTTTAGAGTAAGGAACCAGTCACCCATTCACACTCTCATTCATACACCAGTGCACGCACACACTGGAGGCGAGGAGGGTGAAGTGTAAGTTCATCGAAAAGAACAAAAATGATGGTCTATAAGCGATAATGTAACCCTCCAGCGTGATATAACCCAGTACTACTCCTTCCAGGTTCCCCCAATGGCATCACAGGACAGGTCAAATGCAGAGGACAAATATCCCTATGGAGACAATAAAGTGTACCTTAACCTTCACCTTAAAAAACAATCCTTTCAGCAATAACGCCTTGTAACGTCTTTCATACTTGCGCCACCGGAACCCATATGAAGCTGATCTGTAGCTACAGCTGATGTGAATATGACACTAAAACTATAGTGAATGAATTCTGCGTTCTTCAGGGGCCTCTGCAGAACATAATCAGCTGCAGTTTGGGCGGATATTGACCACATTTTTTTGGCCATTTCGTCCAACTCTCTTTCCTCTGTTCAAATGTTTGTAAATCTTAAAGGTGCATTATGCAACTTTTCTGTGAAAGAAATACTTATATTTTACCTTAACTTTCCATCAGAGGTCTCTAAGACGCTCCAGGATCAATTATTTGGAAGTTTGTTGCTGCTGATGGACCCTCTACCTATACCTACAAAACAATTGATCCCGGAGTGTTGTAGAGACCACCATGATGGGAAGAAAAGACCACTGACCACTCATACAGCCGCTGGGTCACTACCAGGTCAAATACACACAAATGTGTGCCCAGTCACAGGAACCAGGGACACAAGTCGGTTCTGGGGCGTCTCCAAGCTTTCCAACAATGTGCACCACATGGAAATCTGATAATATTTGGAGAAATGAGAGCAATTTGAAGTTAAAGACCCAGAGTGTTTCTAACCACAGAAATCGGCCTCTAAACTTTTGGGCTGTTCTCACCTCTCTCTGCTGCTCAGAGTGACAATAGGGCTCATTTACATCTCATTTAGGTAAGCCATACCCACTCCCCCCGTAAAGCTGTGAAGCACAGGGAGGAGAAAAGGCAAAAAGCAAGACAAATGTGCCATCAAAGAAAAAAAAAACTGTATATAAAGAAATATCTTTTGCATAAATCCACTTCCCTTAGAGCCTACCTCTACAGCAACTAGCAACACAATGACAACTAGCAACATTATCCCAACACACACTCATTTGACCAGGGGGAAAGAAGAACGTACACAGCAAACAGACACGAAGGCACAGCGGCCAACAAACTTTCACTCACCCGTCTGAAGTAACCTTCACGTGCCTTCTGCTCAGCAAACTCGTTCACTATTGTGATCAAATCCATTCAATGTTCTTTTCAATGTAGAGTTATTCAAACCCGCGCTACATCCTTCTGTCTTTAAACACGCTCTCAAGGCGAGTTGGCTCAGCCCACTTGTGTCCCTGGTTCTCGCGATGGGGCATATATCTCCTTTTTTTTTTGCATAAAATGTTAAGAAATTAAATCAGAGCAGATGTGTTTTCTCTGTTTATGGCTTTAATATATAGTTTGGGCATTAAAACGGCATTAAAAAGCCTTAAATGTGACATGCTTCTGCCTGTTTAGACCCTTTCATTGTTCATGCTTGTACTTCAGGGGCCAATCCAAATGAAACAAACCTGTCACTCAGCAAACGTCGTCTATTTTAGACACAATGACCTTGTTTTCTCAAATTGGTGTCTTAAAAGGGTTTGCAATCACACAGGCATGGTTTTCAGCTGAATGATGACAAGAAAAACCTTTGCAAACTGTCTATTTGGAGATTTCTTTCCAAATCTGTAATACTCCCAAGGAGCTTTTTAAGAATTGTGAAAGTGATCCAAGAAAAGGAAACTAATCAGAACGGGAGTCGTAATGTTTTGGCTGACCGCTGAATATATAGCACAAGCTTTAGAAAGGCTCGTCCGCCCTTCATAGCCCGCTCCCTCCTGACCAGAATCAATTATCGCTGAGGGACTGGGGTTCGGGGCCGGCGAGAATTAGTCGCACTTCCAGCAGGCCTTATCAACCTGCGCACACTACAATATGACTTCTATGGAACAAGTGCGCGCAAAGGTCGGCGCTAAATGTTAAACTTTTACATGACCGTCTGAATATATTAGACAAAAGGCCCAATAATGCACATTTAGACCAATTACAGCCTCTCGCTCTAAAGCCAATTCCGACGCATCTGTCAAAATGTGCCTTCAACTTGATTCATCTGCGTATTTCATAATTATTTTTTCTTTAATTGAATCCCCGGCGCATGGTAATTTACTATATTTTGACAAGAGTGAAAAATAACCCGCAGCTAAGTGACATATTGCGGCTCATAAACCAGAAAAGGAAGTCAAGTCAGGTCAGGCTGCGAATTAGGATGACACGAGACGTAAATTAGGGCTGTTCTGTGTAAATAAAGGATTCTAAAATGGAGCTGAGAATGATGAACTGCTTCTGGAGCTGTTGCCAGGCAGTGTATCTTTACATATATTAATAACATACGTTTACATGTGACGTCTAATCCGACTAGTCTAAAGATTCGACCCGTTTTTCCAGTAAAACCAGTCTTGTCCCAGTCACATGACACTGATCTGGTTCACCTTTGGCTGCTATGTTGTTTTTAGCAAAGAGCTAGCCTTGTTAGCTCCGTTTAGCCCAAGGTGCTTTCAGACCAAACTACTACGTCCTATGTAAGGATTAAACAACGAGGAGCCGTGCATTAGACGGTTATAATGCACGACGCGGAGTCAAGAACACCACGAGCGCGCAGCGGAGTGGTGTTACTCCGCGAAGTGCATTATAAACGTCTAATGCACGGTTCCTCGTTGTTTAATCCGCTTATGCCATGGTCCCACAAACATAACATTTATAATAAATATTTGTTTCATTTACTAAAGTCACTAAATATGCCAGACCACCGGGACTATTTTATGTGGGTTATTAGCCGGTCACTGAAGGCTCGTCTCAGAGCGAGTCATTCTCCGCAGCTATTACGAGGATCTCAGTCAGGCTCAACGACACAACATCAGCACAGAATCACAACACAACAGGACTAACCTGGCACTTTTCCCTGGAAGTAAACACCGATATGCGGCACTCGTGGGCAGGAGTTATTTCACTTTTACGCTGTTTAACCTGAAGCTAGCTAGCTAGCTCAACCAGCTCAACTGTTTATGGAAACAGCTGCGGTGGAGTCCGCTTACACCTGGGCCCCCCCAACTGAAACTTTTATGTTTGACTTTACTAATCCAGACAAATATGTTTAAATGCAGGATCATTTTATGTACGCCTGAAAATCATGAATAGTGCCTTAACCGTTTTCAATAGAAATGTAAAGCTCATATTTTATTAACAGTAGCTAACCTAGCTGCTCACTCTCCTCTACTTCACATTTATCAAACATTTTGTTTCGGCCAAAAATGTTGAAATTAAACAAAATCCATCTCATACATTCCTCAGTCACTAATTACGTGTTTATCTGATTCAGCTGTGTCATGCGTTGCTATGGCGATGCCCACAGCAGAGTGATATCCCAGTGATTTAACTACCAGACTACGTGTGCGGTTATACGAAAATAATGCACGCTTGTTAGCCCCCACCAGCCAATCAGAATCGAGTATTCACCCAGACCATGGTATAAGGATCTTTAACTAAACACCCACAGTTTGTGCCGGGGTTTCTCATGGTTCTAGCCGGGCCATGGGGCTTCTGAACCACTCTTTGTCTGACCCGTCACCTAGGACCTGTTTGCCCTGGGAGACCCTACCAGAGGGCTCCAGGAGAGCTCCAGGATCATTCAGGTGCTCAAACCCCTCCACCACGTCCAGGAGGGGACACTCAGCATTCAAAAAGTATAAACTGTTTGACAATTTCTCGTCTCAGTGCAGGTCATTTGCGTGGTTTCATTTCCTTTGTTCACCGTGACGCTTGTCTTCAGGTTCCTGCACCGTCGGCCATGTCATTCTCAAAGGTTGTAATTTAGCACTTGATCTGCGGTGACTTTTGAATAGTCAACTTGTCACATTAAAACTTTTATTCCCGTGTTGGCTGCCAGGCGGCTCAAGTCAGACTCTTTACCAGCAAAGAAAAAAGACATTCGGATCGTTTTGCCGTTTGAATCATTACTAATGGCAACTTAAGCAGATCTTACGACAGCTGTGACAGAGATTTGCATTTGGTATTCATAAACTCACAGAGACACTTTAGAGGGAGGCTGACGAGGGCAACATGCTGTGTGCTCCAATCATCTGTGACGATTAGGCTTTTGAAGAATCGCCTGTTAGCTTCCGTGTCAGCTAGCATGTGTAGCCTCCAAATGATGTGCGTGTATTATGCTAGGGCCTAAACGGTAGCTAACGGTGAACAACATTAACTTAGTGATGTGATGGCTGCTGTAGAGGTAAGATTAAGTTTGTAAAGAGATCTAGAGATTGTGTCGTCAAAAACGCTATGATCCCTGAGATGGAGTCTCTAATAAGCTAATAACAAAATGGAAGGGCTCTATGCACAGTGCCCCCACGTGATTTTTCGGATAAAAGATAAGATCAGCACTGTCCTTCCTCTCCCCGATCTTTTACATTCACCATTAGCAGGGTCCCACACAAACCTGGTAAATGGTCTCAAATTATATAGTGCCTTTCCACCTACATTAGGCACTAGGGTGAAGTGTCATGCCCGAGAAGAACCCCCAACCTTCTGATTATGAGACGCCACTGTCACATCATGTTGGGTGTGTGTGACGGAGCCGCCGTCAGCTAACGCGGGGAGGCCACGACGCTAGCACACCTGTATACACGCACACACACGCACACTCACCCAGACCAACTTTCCCTTACCGTGTAGACGGTTTACCGCTGTCCTCTGGGTATTTCTCAGCCACCACAGCCGCCATGGGTGCACACTTGGCTGCTGCTCAATCCTTTTCCCATCCATAGGTTATTCCAAGTTACAAACATTTCTCCAGTATACAGCACAATCCTGCCCCGGAGAAACTGCCTGTGGTCGTTAAGGGCGGAGCTTTTATCTTGGAGCTAAAGGCTAGTGTTAGAGAATGATAGTACAAGCCTTCTAAGCCTACTACAGGGTTCGTTCATTGGAGAATAAGATGGATTAAATTTGTCTGCTACGCTCCTCCCAGAAGATGGTCAAAGACTGTTGTGGAGCGGAGGGAGCTGCGCAGGAGGAGGAGGAAGGAGGAAGTGGAGGCGCTGACCAGTGCAGGACACCACGCTCTGAAACAGGGACTAACCCAGGAGGCACTGTTTCAGAGGAGACTGAAGGCAGTAACATCTGAATGCAATTTCATTGACAAATAAAGCACTTACTTAGTTATTTAATATAACGTAAACAACTCAGTGAAATGTAAACTACCTACAGGCTGAGGCTCCTTCAAAACCGTGTGCTAGTTCGAATTTTTAGTTTGTGTTAAGACAAAAACACCCACAGTTATGAACACGGAGGTTTCCTCCAGTGAAGTGGTTCCATCTCACGTAATGTTTTTAAAGGAACAGGCCACCGTTTATCCATACTGAGATATGTTCTTACCTGAGCTTAGACGAGTTCATACGTACCTGTCTGGTCTTTGAGCCCATGGAGGAGCTTTGTCGCTTCTAACTTCACACCATTTGGAGCTATGGGAATATACTGGGAGAGGCCAAATGCAAACAACATCGTTGGTTGTTTTGCGCGACTGAGGGCACACACAAACACCAGACAGGTACGCATCAACTCGTCTAAGCTCAGGTAAGAACATATCTCAGTCTGTAAAAACGGTGGCCTGTTCCTTTAACCTGCTCCAGACACATCGGAACCTTTAATGGCTGATATTGAGCTATCTCTTCATTTGTGTGGGACTCTGCTAATCGTGAAAGTAAAAGATAGAGGAGAGGAAGGACAGCACTGCTTTTATTGTCCGGTCGGAAATCCCATGTTTGCAAAGTATTAAACACAGTATTTGGAGACTGATTTGTTTGTTATTTTCAGCAGTAGGCTGTAGACTCTTTTCTCCACTATTATTCTATTTTTGCTAACATTAGTCGATGGACAATGTTTGCTAGCACCCACAAACATGGCGGATATTCATGGTAACATTCCATACCGGACTCTGGATGCACAAGTTGAATGAGTCATTCCAAGGCTCTCTCTTGTAGCTTTGGCTAATGTAAATGTACAGACATGGCTAACTGCTCTTCACAAACATGGCGGATTGTGCCCATAATGTAAAATGTATAAGACCCGATCTCAACCTCAAAACCAAACATTTCAAACAAGATTGAAGACTTGGTAAATGGGCTCTGTTTCCTGCTGCCAACACCTGTGAAATAGCTCATTTCTGGTTAGCATGCTTGTCGCGTCAGCTAGCATGTTTAGCTATCTCCTCTATCAAACCGGCAAGATGAAATGCCTGCTGTGGTGCTCGTATTTGCATTCCTCATCAGTCTCGTCGCTGTTCAGCTAATTAGCGGCTGTGAAGGATGCCAGGGATATGATGGTGGTGACGGTTCTTAGAAATGATCGCGTTGTTAGCGGGTGTTCTTTTGTGTTTCGCCTTCAGTCATCCATCAGTTCTTTGTTGGAATCCTGACGTGATGAAATTGTTATTGTAAGCTAACAACGCTGAGAGCATTGTCGGCGCGCTCACCGAAGGAACCATGACATTCCTCTGCCCCGTAAAGCGATCGCTCAAGGACACCTCGCTGATGAGCGTTTAACAGCACTGCCTTCCAAAGTTATCTACGGCCCATTCTCTAAACTGGACCAACTTAACTTTTATCTTACGGTAATTGACTTGAAGGACTTGACCTGTTGAGAGGGGGGACGCCGCACGGTGGGCCGTTCAAGGTCTGGGTGATTGAAAGAGCTGGTAATGGGCTTCCACACTGACACTTTTATTAAGAGAATTTACACCGACTGCTGAGAGGGGGCACTTGTGTCACCTGGTAGCGGATTCGTTTGAAAGACAATGAAGTCCAAAGGAATAGAGTGTACCTCGGAATATATATAACTCAACAAAGGGAGTTTTACAGACAAATGATGATGAACCCTAACCGTGTGATGCTTCAATTAGTCCCACTTTGTAACTGCGCCATCTTGTAAATGACAGTAGGATTTACAAACAACATATGTCCCCAGCGCTTTATAGACTTATTAACTATGTAAATCCCAGCTTACTACATTGTCATCATTATTTCGATCCATCTGGCTACAAACGCTGACGCAAAACAAAAGCAATATCACACACACCCTTGTAAAGATTATATTGAGACATATCAGGACAGTGGTAAAGTGGATTAATAGGCGAGGCGCTGGGATCCAATCAGTTCTTTACAAGGAATGCTGCTGGCTGGATTGCTTTTCTATCCACACAGCGTGAGCATCTTTCGATTCCCGGAGGTGAGATACCGGATTTAAAGGGACTATACGGAGCTTAAAAAGGTTAAAATGAGGTGTTTTCCTCAACTGCATGTTCCAGCCGTGTCCTAATGTGTAGAATGAGCCCCGAACTATTTCTCTCAAAAAGTTGTTAATTATTCACCTCAATTTGGGTCCAAAGTGCCGTCATGGATGAGCTTGATATAGAACCTGCAGTTACGCGCAAGACCTGAGGTGGCAGTAGTGAGTATAAAAATGACCAACTTGCATCGAGTCCCATTAAGTCACTCATAGGAAATGCAATGTTTCTTGAGGAATATGGTGGAGTCTAAAGGGCCTATCTCACCTGCCTGGAGACTAGTTGGGGACTAGTTGGGGACTAGTTGGGGACTAGTTGGAGACTAGTTGGCCCTTTGCCCTCAGTGCGAGTTAGGGAGATGTTTCGGAGAACGCCTCTGCAACTCTCTCAGTGAGATGGGCCCTTAAAAAGGTTGTATGTTGAGTTTATTGATGAAGTTTCAAAGGCCAGACAGTGGAGTCTGCTGGAACGCTCGCAGGCGTGTGAGTCGTAGCATCGATCCCATACAGTGGGTGTGTGTAAAGCTTTGTGAACTGTTTAAAGGTAATTGATGCAATTGTCTGGCACTTGTGATATATTACACAAAATAGATTTTTTTCCTGAGGGAATTTTTTTTAATGTTGTTTAGACATCAGAAACATGCCCAGTGGAGATGAAGCCTCAGATGATAACAACATGTTATTGACAACTTCTGATCTAACAGTATGTTTCTTAAGTCATCCTGTGAGACAGACCTGAACCTTAAGTCTCTCAGAAGAACAGTGGTGTATGATTCTTAAAAATGTGAATTTACTGGACTCCCTGAAGACTGCACAGAGTGCTTGTTGGAAATGTCAGAAGGCACACTGGTGCATGTGCTTTGGGAGTATCCAAAGATCCAGGAGGATTGGCTATCGGTCCACAAAGTCATAAAGAAAATGATCGTTCAGAAAATACCCTTCTGTAGCAGGTTGTATATTCTTGGGGACCATTCCCTCCCTCTCACAGTGGACTCAGACAACTATCATGATGGGGAGGAAGTTACTACTGTAGTTATATGGCCTCTTTATTTGCTTACTTACTGATTAATACATTTTCTTTTTTTCTTTTCTCCGTTCATGTATATAGAATATATTTGTAAATTGGGATTTTCACGCTTTTGTCTGTAGTTTTGTAGTTTTTTTGTTTTGTTTTTTCCACTTGGAATTGTCATGCACTGTATATATATGTGGAACTATTGTGTTTTTTTGTTTAGGGATAATTAATAAAGCTGTTTTTAAGCTCCTCTTAAGTAAGTAAGTAAGTAAGTAAAGAAGGAAGGAAGGAAGGAAGGAAGGAAGGAAGGAAGGAAGGAAGGAAGGAAGGAAGGAAGGAAGGAAGGAAGGAAGGAAGGAAGTGCTTTATATGTCATTGTACAAGTGTTGAAACAGCAAAATGATTAATGGGAAACTGGACAGCCGCCATCCAACTATTTAATGAAAGCTCTTATTGAAGTTTGTAGAACATAAAGCAGCTTGTCCAATGAGTCCAAAGGTGAAACGTCTCCTTACATAACGTGCCTGTTGTGTGTTGTGTGTTGCAGCTATCGGAGAGCCGGTGAGACTAGAATGGTTCAACCCTCAGGGCGAGCGGATCGTGCCCTCCAAGAGGATGGCCCTGCACGCAGAGTCCTCCAGGTCACGGCTCATCATTTACAACGCCATCATCGAGGACGCCGGGATATACCGCTGTCAGGCCACGGACGCCGGCGGGCACACGGAGGAGGCGTCGGTCGTGCTGGAGATATACCGTAAGACTCGTTCCAGCCTCGGCGCTCTCTGCGGGTTTGATTGGCGAGGCCCCGGTTGCGTCAGTCGTGCAAATACCGAGGTCGTACGAGTTTAGTTTTGTTCTTTTGAAGCTTCCCTTTGGAATGTCCTTGTGAGTGGTGATGCAAGAGGCGGCCGGTGTGGCTCCATGTCTCCGCAATCAGGTGCAGACGAGGATGATTGTTTCCTGTTACTCGTCGGTGCCCCACTTTCACGGCTTTAGCTACTTTTTCATTCACTTTGAGCCTCAGCTTTTTTTTCATAGCAGCATATGGTTGTTTGGCACCAAAACAGTGTTGGAATTCATTTAGGTTCAGGTTTGATTACATGGTCTTCTGCTACTTATTTCTGTTTTTCTTTTGCATACAACAATAACAAAGGCTTACACTTGTTTTGCCTCATATGATTAGTATTTGAAGTGCTTTTCCACCAAGTATTTCCCCCCAAAGCTCCGTCAAACCCATATTTGCACTCCGTTTTCCCCCGTATTGTGAAAGGGCACATATTGGCTCTACAAATGATTGCAAATCCTTGACATAATCTTGGCGGGGAATTGCACTGTCCCTCTCGTATTTGGCCTGAAATCCTTTTTATATTCTGATCCCGAGCTCAGACCCACGCCGCTGTAGGTGATCCCTCCACGCGCGTGTAGTTGTCGTCGTCATCGTCGTAGCGGTGTGTGTTACTTGCAGTACTTGTGATTAAAGTATAATGGCAGCCGCGATGCCGTGGGACCGGGATCCTGTCAGCCGTAATGAGGTACATGGCATTGAAGCTAACCCGCTCCGCTGACCCAACCGCTGTTTCCTGGACACGAGCTAATGCAGGCGGCGGCTACACGCACTGACCCCGGGGCGACCGCGGGGGAACTGCCGAGGTGTCCTCAAGCAAGACATTTAGTATAACCTCAACATTTTCTGCAGCAGACACAAGGGCTGAGGTTAAGGTTTGAGCCTACGGATCTGCTTTAGGGCTTTTTCACCAAGATGCTGGTTTTAGGGCTGGTTTTAGGGCTGGTTCAGAGCTGGTTCAGGGCTGGTTCAGAGCTGGTTTTAGGGCTGGTTTTAGGGCTGGTTCAGGGCTGGTTTTAGGGCTGGTTCAGAGCTGGTTTTAGGGCTGGTTTTAGGGCTGGTTCAGGGCTGGTTTTAGGGCTGGTTTTAGGGCTGGTTCAGAGCTGGTTTTAGGGCTGGTTTTAGGGCTGGTTCAGGGCTGGTTCAGAGCTGGTTCAGGGCTGGTTCAGGGCTGGTTCAGAGCTGGTTTTAGGGCTGGTTTTAGGGCTGGTTCAGGGCTGGTTCAGAGCTGGTTTTAGGGCTGGTTTTAGGGCTGGTTCAGGGCTGGTTCAGGGCTGGTTTTAGGGCTGGTTTTAGGGCTGGTTCAGGGCTGGTTCAGAGCTGGTTCAGGGCTGGTTCAGGGCTGGTTCAGGGCTGGTTCAGAGCTGGTTCAGAGCTGGTTCAGGGCTGGTTCAGGGCTGGTTCAGGGCTGGTTCAGAGCTGGTTCAGGGCTGGTTCAGGGCTGGTTCAGAGCTGGTTCAGGGCTGGTTCAGGACTGGTTCAGAGCTGGTTCAGGGCTGGTTCAGAGCTGGTTCAGAGCTGGTTCAGAGCCGGTTCAGAGCCGGTTCAGGGCTGGTTCAGGGCTGGTTCAGGACTGGTTCAGGGCTGGTTCAGAGCTGGTTCAGGGCTGGTTCAGAGCTGGTTCAGGGCTGGTTCAGGGCTGGTTCAGGGCTGGTTCAGGGCTGGTTCAGGGCTGGTTCAGGGCTGGTTCAGAGCTGGTTTTAGGGCTGGTTTTAGGGCTGGTTCAGGGCTGGTTCAGAGCTGGTTTTAGGGCTGGTTTTAGGGCTGGTTCAGGGCTGGTTCAGGGCTGGTTTTAGGGCTGGTTCAGAGCTGGTTCAGGGCTGGTTCAGGGCTGGTTCAGAGCTGGTTTTAGGGCTGGTTTTAGGGCTGGTTTTAGGGCTGGTTCAGGGCTGGTTCAGAGCTGGTTTTAGGGCTGGTTTTAGGGCTGGTTCAGGGCTGGTTCAGGGCTGGTTCAGGGCTGGTTCAGAGCTGGTTCAGAGCTGGTTCAGGGCTGGTTCAGGGCTGGTTCAGGGCTGGTTCAGAGCTGGTTCAGGGCTGGTTCAGGGCTGGTTCAGAGCTGGTTCAGGGCTGGTTCAGGACTGGTTCAGAGCTGGTTCAGGGCTGGTTCAGGGCTGGTTCAGGGCTGGTTCAGGGCTGGTTCAGGACTGGTTCAGAGCTGGTTCAGGGCTGGTTCTATGTACTATCTTGGTTTCCACCAGAATGAGAGCGAGCATAGTGCTGCTGCATGCAAAGATCTTTTATACAACTCTGGACACGACATGGCCATAGTAATACGTTCTGGTGGCCATCTTGTGACTGGCCGTTCTAACCCAGAAATGTTGTTTTTGTTATTATGTTATTTTACATTTTTTACATTTGTAGTATAAAAACAAAAACAACAAAAGGGCATCAGCTCAGAAAATACTGATTTAAAGGCACCTGTATAAATGGACATTAATTCATTTTTTAAAAGGGACAAAATTCAGGAAATGTAATAAAATATACTCAATTTTTTTTCTTTCTTTGATAATCTGGCAAGAAAATCATGTCTTGGCAGTTTTTTCAAATGTTATTCCAGTTTTATAGGAGGCACAGACTTAAAGGAGCTATACCTGATTTTACTTCTAGAAATGGAATTTATTTTGTCCTCCTTTTGGATATTGTAAACTCAAACGTTCGAGGGGAAAACAACGTGATCAAATGATAAAACAATTTGTATACATTTTATGAACTTTCAGGCTATTTTTCTTGCATTTTTGTGAAAGTGACCCTGAAAAGTGACCCTGCAAGTGTTGAAATGTCCCTATAAACGTGTCCCTATAGAATTTGGATGCTCCAGATATATTCGGAAAGTTAAGTCAAACACTTGAAATCATTAACTTCTATTTATATCAAATAGAACATTAGTTTCCTACTTTAAAACAGTATTTTTGGACTTTTTAACACGACATGACCAATATTTATTGAACATGGGACAGTGATACAGTGAATGCTAGCACTGAACCCTGGGAATGAATGGAGAAACGACTAAATAAACCAGACGTTTGAAAGAAGTGAGCTGATCCTGACTGAGATACGAGACTTAGAAGTAATAAACTAATCACAAACAATGAGTGCGCCTCACATTCTGCCGATTAATCAATGAACATGTTGCGCCTGGTACTGCATCGGTGGCATAGGGGTTAGCCTCGCTGGCCAGTCACAAGATGGCCGCCATGTTTGCCACGTCAATGAGCCTCATGTCAGATCTAGAGTTTTATATGTTAGTTGAGTGATGATGTCATTGCTCCGTATGTCGTATTCACTATAATGGGATTTAACTGCTTGGAACCTGCTGTAGAGCCGACTACAGACTCTTCCTAAACATCTGATCATTTAAGGCGAGACACTGCAGGTGAATAGGGAAAAAAATGTATTTTTACAGATATCAATTTGAAACTTTTGCTGTCGATCACTGGCATAAATGTGAGAAAAAAATACTTTGCAAGTTTTCTGTCATTTTATCTTTTCATATAAGAACAAGGTGTTTTATGCCTAAAAATGCTTCTTTTCGGCGACAAAATCTGAATAATGGATAGAGCTACATTCAAATTTATGGTGTCATTTTATTGATGAATGAGCTACCGAGACTTTTTCAGAGGGGATTTTGGATTTCTTGTTTAGTTTTAAAATAAGCTGTTTTTTAGTGGAAAAATTTGTAAAAATTTAATTTTTGCCTTATTTTTTGACATTCAAAACTCAATAAATGGGGCTTAGGGATTAAATAATAAAAAATCCCTCCGAAAAAATCTTCCAAATATTGTTCAGTCCAAGGCTGGAAAATGTGAAGTCTTTAGGTCCGACTGACGTGGACATAGTGTCGCCACAATGACAGAAAAATGTGTTTGGAGAAAGAGGCCCTTGAAATTGTGTTCTCCCATATAAGTCTATGGGCAAACATTAAATCAGCGCAATATTTAGACATGTCATTGTGAAGATTAGTTATATTTTCTGTTTCCAGGTGAAAGCTTATATGTTCAGAGACCAATTTGGCCCAAAACCTGAAAACTGAAAAAATTGAGTTTTGCCTGTAGTGTCTCCCCTTAAGAAGAAAAGTTGACTCGCGTGTGTTGTATTCTAAGGTTATAGCGAACAGCTGAGGAGACTTTGCCAGAATATTCCACTTTTGTGAACTTCAAATTGGCACATTTAGACTTCCCACAATGCTTTTCTTGCCTCCCATTATCGCTTACGTCGTGTATTTCACACTCTTATCAAACCCTCTCGCGACTTTGAGGAGCCAAAGAATTTCCAAAATAATCCTCTTTTTTTCCCCCCAATCCATTCAGAGCTTCAGATCCATTTTCGATAATACTTTTTTTTTCTCCTGAAGGCAGCGTGAATAGGTGTCTTTTATTTATTTTCAGATATAGCTCTATGCATAGGGGCCTTTTGAACGCTTTAACGTCGGGTCTTGCTTTGCATCCTATTTATGGAACACTCTTGGTAAAAACCTGATGGTATTTCTTACAAACAGTATAAAAGTCACATTTGTTTCCTTCCGCGCCCATGCTGAACACTATTATCCGTGTATTCAATGACTGTGGGCTGTTTGTGAAGGCGTCTGTGATGTTTACAACGCTAACCGGCAATTTTCTCTGACATTCCCGCAGCCTAACCTTAAATTAATTTGACTTTTTCAAAATAAGGCCCTTTGGCTTATTGTAGGTGCACTGCCATTAAATAGAAACTGCCTCTTTTGGGATTTTACGGTGCGAATGCTAATAATAGGAGACTGAACTTGAAGACAAAATTATTTCCCTTTTCAACAATGACCTAAACATAATGAATTGTATTACAGCCGGCCTGAGGCGTAAACAGCTAGCCGTGCGCACACAGCTAGCTTGTTTTGCTAATGCATGCTGGGAGATGGTGATTGACAGTCTTCAGTAGAGCAGAGCCTTGTGTTGACAGGAGCAGATTAGCCGTAGCCCTGTGTTCGCTAACATGACGGGAACATGACGCAGCCTTTCAAGTTGCCAAAGGGAGGACAACACGCTACGGGTAAAGCCGTTGTTCGATGTATTTGAAGTCAAAGTAGGCGGAGCGCACCAGTGGAGAAATGTTGATAAATGGCTCTAATATAGACTGTGCTGCTTGTGTTGGACGTGATTGATGATTTAGAATAAAATCATTTAGGCCTGTGTTTTTCATTTATAACATTTGATTTAAGACTCCAGACACAAAGAGAACATAGACACACTTTGCCCGGGAGTTGAACTGGATACTTGCGTCTTTCGTAGTAGCTAAAAATACTGTAGATCACCACAAAGCATCATGGGGTGGAGAGCGAGCCAAACAAGTGCTTCGATTGCCAACCTTTGAAGGATTTCTGCTACAAAACATGTTCAAGCACCAAGGGACTGTGACACATCTGCGACCCCCACTATTCATTCACAAACATGTCATTCATCCTGGCTGATTGTACATGTTTTTAGTGGTGGGGGAGACCAGAGGACACGCAGGAAACCTACATTAAACAATACACAGTTATAGGGGTCTATCCAATGGCAGTAACATGTGTGTTATGTAGGGTTGGGCGATGTCCCCTTAATTGGCCGTTGACGATGTTTACAGTTTATCGTCCTTTTCTCATTATAAGCATTTTTAAAGACATTTCCATAGCCTATATATATATGCTGCATATTACTATGTATGTTAGGAAAATGTGAGATTGCAGGATAAGTGGATCTAAACTAAACATGATCTGAACACAGTCATGGAACACGACTTTTGCAACAGAAATGTGTTAAAACTCGTGCGTAAAAGTGTGAGAGGAGAACGACTTATTCATTTTGCATTGCTCAGTTTTAACGTAATGTTTAAGAAACAGTGGGTGAACGGGACAATATGTACACGCTTTACGTTAATAATTACGGCTAATGCATCATGGCTTCTGGCAGGCTACTGAAACTAGCGTGCATATTAGTTATATGCGTGATTTAATTTACAGTGCAATCCCTGCAAAGTTTGTAGGTTTACAAGGCCAGTGCGTGTTTATGACAGGAGGGGGCGTGGCATCGAGATGTTGCTCATCTATCACCAACCCTAGTGTTATGGTCGTGGTGCGAAAGCTTCATTTTTGTTTAAGCTGAGGTTTATTTAGGGTAAAGGTTAACGTTAAAGGTGTATTTGTGCGTATTTGCCCTTGTAGTGACCCAGTAGCTGTACGAGTGGTCAGCATGGCGCCTTTACTGTCCATCACAGTGGCCTCTAGGACGCCCCAGGATCAATTGTCCACTCATACAGCCGCTGGGTCACTACAAGGTCATCCATCCATCCATTTTCTTCCACTTGTCCGTTGCCGGGTCGTGGGGGCAGCTGTTTGAGCTGCTCAAATCACATTGCACCAGCCCCTATGGCTCCTCCTGCAGGTGGTGGGTCCACAGAAGGACGGCCTCTCATAAGGGGCTTCTGAACCGCTCTTTGTCTGACCTGTCACTTAGGACCGGTTTGCCATTGGAGACCCTACCATGGGCACCAAGCCCCCGACAACAGAGCTCCTATGATCAAATATTAACTTTATTTTTCCACTTTAAAAGTTGCATAGTGCACCTTTAAGTCCCCACTTTCTTGTCCCCGTTGGGAAACTCTGAAGGTCTTTCTCATCTAACTGAATGAGTTAAATCTTCATTATTGTGTCTGCCATATCGCCTTGTCATGTCAATAACACAGTCATCATGTTGCATTATGATCTACTCTAACATTGAAATATTTGGCTCTCAGTTGCCCAGGCGTTTTCCATCGCTGTAGTGATCCATAGGGTGAAATTAGCGTCTCTCACTGTCCAGTTGATGATATTTATATCTGTAATACAAGTACATTGCAAAGGATGAATAATGGGAATAGTGCAGCTTTAAACCTATCCAGAAAAGTGAATTTATCCTCATTTAGCTCAATCCTAACTTTTATATCTGTCCTAAAGTGCTTGTTTTTATGTGTCAAACAGCTGATGTTGTTTTCCCTTTTTTACCATAAAAAAGACTTCCCTGAGGCGACGTCTTCTTATAAACATTGTCAGATCAGGAACACGGTACGACTAAGGTTCTCTCCTCCCGCCGATTGAAATGAAGCGCCGCAGCCATGCAGAGCAGCTGCTGTGTGCCCGCAAAGTTCCAAACCTCATGTACCATTGGAACAGACGTGCCTCACCTCATCGCCACACCGCCACTGTTTCCACGGCAACGGCTGTCTTCACCTGGGCTAAAGTGGCACAGCGGCGTGTGGAGATGGGAGAGCTGACAGCGATGTGGAGAACAGCGGCGTGCCAGGGTTTAGCCAGGGCCCGGAGGCCAGCAGATAGACACTTCCTATGGAGGCAGAGCAGAGGGCGACTGACCCGGGCCCTCTGTCGCCTCACACTGTCCCCTCACACTGTCCCCTCACACTGTCCCGGCCACACTGTCCCGACCACACTGTCCCCCACACTGACCCGGGCCCTCTGTCGCCTCACACTGTCCCCTCACACTGTCCCCTCACACTGTCCCCTCACACTGTCCCGACCACACTGTCCCGACCACACTGTCCCCCACACTGACCCGGGCCCTCTGTCCCCTCACACTGTCCCCTCACACTGTCCCGGCCACTCTGTCCCCTCACACTGTCCCGACCACACTGTCCCCTCACACTGTCCCGGGCCCTCTGTCCCCTCAAACTGTCCCGGCGTCCGCTTTGGTCCATTTTAGAGGTGTCGAGTGTGCAGTAGTAAATGTATCAGTAGTGCAGTAGTAAATGTATCAGTATGCAGTAGTAAATGTATCAGTAGTGCAGTAGTAAATGTATCAGTATGCAGTAGTAAATGTATCAGTATGCAGTAGTAAATGTATCAGTAGTGCAGTAGTAAATGTATCAGTAGTGCAGTAGTAAATGTATCAGTATGCAGTAGTAAATGTATCAGTATGCTGTAGTCAATGTATCAGTATGCAGTAGTAAATGTATCAGTAGTGCAGTAGTAAATGTATCAGTATGCAGTAGTAAATGTATCAGTAGTGCAGTAGTAAGTGTATCAGTATGCAGTAGTAAATGTATCATTATGAAGTAGTAAATGTATCAGTATGCAGTAGTAAATGTATCAGTATGCAGTAGTAAATGTATCAGTATGCAGTAGTAAATGTATCAGTATGCAGTAGTAAATGTATCAGTAGTGCAGTAGTACATGTATCAGTAGTGCAGTAGTACATGTATCAGTATGCAGTAGTACATGTATCAGTATGCAGTAGTAAATGTATCAGTATGCAGTAGTAAATGTATCAGTATGCAGTAGTAAATGTATCAGTATGCAGTAGTAAATGTATCAGTAGTGCAGTAGTAAATGTATCAGTATGCAGTAGTAAATGTATCAGTATGCAGTAGTACATGTATCAGTATGCAGTAGTAAATGTATCAGTAGTGCAGTAGTAAATGTATCAGTATGCAGTAGTAAATGTATCAGTATGCAGTAGTAAATGTATCAGTAGTGCAGTAGTAAATGTATCAGTATGCAGTAGTAAATGTATCAGTATGCAGTAGTAAATGTATCAGTATGCAGTAGTAAATGTATCAGTATGCACTAGTAAATGTATCAGTAGTGCAGTAGTAAATGTATCAGTATGCAGTAGTACATGTATCAGTAGTGCAGTAGTAAGTGTATCAGTATGCAGTAGTAAATGTATCAGTATGCAGTAGTACATGTATCAGTATGCAGTAGTACATGTATCAGTAGTGCAGTAGTAAATGTATCAGTATGCAGTAGTAAATGTGTCAGTATGCAGTAGTAAATGTATCAGTATGCAGTAGTAAATGTATCAGTATGCAGTAGTACATGTATCAGTATGCAGTAGTAAATGTATCAGTATGCAGTAGTAAATGTATCAGTATGCAGTAGTACATGTATCAGTAGTGCAGTAGTAAATGTATCAGTATGCAGTAGTACATGTATCAGTATGCAGTAGTACATGTATCAGTATGCAGTAGTAAATGTATCAGTATGCAGTAGTAAATGTATCAGTATGCAGTAGTAAATGTATCAGTAGTGCAGTAGTACATGTATCAGTAGTGCAGTAGTAAGTGTATCAGTATGCAGTAGTAAATGTATCAGTATGCAGTAGTAAATGTATCAGTAGTGCAGTAGTAAATGTATCAGTATGCAGTAGTACATGTATCAGTAGTGCAGTAGTAAATGTATCAGTATGCAGTAGTAAATGTATCAGTAGTGCAGTAGTAAATGTATCAGTATGCAGTAGTAAATGTATCAGTATACAGTAGTAAATGTATCAGTATGCAGTAGTAAATGTATCAGTATGCAGTAGTAAATGTATCAGTATGCAGTAGTAAATGTATCAGTATGCAGTAGTAAATGTATCAGTATGCAGTAGTACATGTATCAGTATGCAGTAGTAAATGTATCAGTAGTGCAGTAGTAAATGTATCAGTAGTGCAGTAGTAAATGTATCAGTATGCAGTAGTAAATGTATCAGTATGCAGTAGTACATGTATCAGTATGCAGTAGTAAATGTATCAGTAGTGCAGTAGTAAATGTATCAGTAGTGCAGTAGTAAATGTATCAGTATGCAGTAGTAAATGTATCAGTATGCAGTAGTACATGTATCGGTATGCAGTAGTAAATGTATCAGTAGTGCAGTAGTAAATGTATCAGTATGCAGTAGTAAATGTATCAGTATGCAGTAGTAAATGTATCAGTAGTGCAGTAGTAAATGTATCAGTAGTGCAGTAGTAAATGTATCGGTATGCAGTAGTAAATGTATCAGTAGTGCAGTAGTAAGTGTATCAGTATGCAGTAGTAAATGTATCAGTATGCAGTAGTAAATGTATCAGTATGCAGTAGTAAATGTATCAGTAGTGCAGTAGTAAATGTATCAGTATGCAGTAGTAAATGTATCAGTAGTGCAGTAGTAAATGTATCAGTATGCAGTAGTAAGTGTATCAGTAGTGCAGTAGTAAATGTATCAGTATGCAGTAGTAAATGTATCAGTATGCAGTAGTAAATGTATCAGTAGTGCAGTAGTAAATGTATCAGTATGCAGTAGTAAGTGTATCAGTAGTGCAGTAGTAAATGTATCAGTATGCAGTAGTAAATGTATCAGTATGCAGTAGTAAATGTATCAGTATGCAGTAGTAAATGTATCAGTATGCAGTAGTAAGTGTATCAGTAGTGCAGTAGTAAATGTATCAGTAGTGCAGTAGTAAATGTATCAGTATGCAGTAGTAAATGTATCAGTATGCAGTAGTAAGTGTATCAGTATGCAGTAGTAAATGTGTCAGTATGCAGTAGTAAATGTATCAGTATGCGGTAGTAAATGTATCAGTATGCAGTAGTAAATGTATCAGTATGCAGTAGTAAATGTGTCAGTATGCAGTAGTAAATGTATCAGTAGTGCAGTAGTAAATGTATCAGTATGCAGTAGTAAATGTATCAGTATGCAGTAGTAAATGTATCAGTATGCAGTAGTTAATGTATCAGTATGCAGTAGTTAATGTATCAGTATGCAGTAGTAAATGTATCAGTATGCAGTAGTAAATGTATCAGTAGTGCAGTAGTAAATGTATCAGTATGCAGTAGTAAATGTATCAGTATGCAGTAGTAAATGTATCAGTATGCAGTAGTTAATGTATCAGTATGCAGTAGTAAATGTATCAGTATGCAGTAGTAAATGTATCAGTAGTGCAGTAGTAAATGTATCAGTATGCAGTAGTAAATGTATCAGTATGCAGTAGTAAATGTATCAGTATGCAGTAGTAAATGTATCAGTATGCTGTAGTAAATGTATCAGTATGCAGTAGTAAATGTATCAGTATGCAGTAGTAAATGTATCAGTATGCAGTAGTAAATGTATCAGTAGTGCAGTATAAATGTATCAGTATGCAGTAGTAAATGTATCAGTATGCAGTAGTAAATGTATCAGTAGTGCAGTAGTAAATGTATCAGTATGCAGTAGTAAATGTATCAGTAGTGCAGTAGTAAATGTATCAGTAGTGCAGTATAAATGTGTCAGTAGTGCAGTAGTAAATGTATCAGTATGCGGTAGTAAATGTATCAGTATGCAGTAGTAAATGTATCAGTAGTGCAGTAGTAAATGTATCAGTATGCAGTAGTAAATGTATCAGTATGCAGTAGTAAATGTATCAGTATGCAGTAGTAAATGTGTCAGTATGCAGTAGTAAATGTATCAGTATGCAGTAGTAAATGTATCAGTATGCAGTAGTAAATGTATCAGTATGCAGTAGTAAATGTATCAGTATGCGGTAGTAAATGTATCAGTATGCAGTAGTAAATGTATCAGTATGCAGTAGTAAATGTATCAGTATGCAGTAGTAAATGTATCAGTATGCAGTAGTAAATGTATCAGTATGCAGTAGTACATGTGTCAGTATGCAGTAGTAAATGTATCAGTATGCAGTAGTAAATGTATCAGTAGTGCAGTAGTAAATGTATCAGTATGCAGTAGTACATGTGTCAGTATGCAGTAGTAAATGTATCAGTATGCAGTAGTAAATGTATCAGTATGCAGTAGTACATGTGTCAGTATGCAGTAGTAAATGTATCAGTATGCAGTAGTAAATGTATCAGTAGTGCAGTAGTAAATGTATCAGTATGCAGTAGTAAATGTATCAGTATGCAGTAGTAAATGTATCAGTATGCAGTAGTAAATGTATCAGTATGCAGTAGTAAATGTGTCAGTATGCAGTAGTAAATGTGTCAGTATGCAGTAGTACATGTATCAGTATGCAGTAGTAAATGTATCAGTATGCAGTAGTAAATGTGTCAGTATGCAGTAGTAAATGTATCAGTATGCAGTAGTAAATGTGTCAGTATGCAGTAGTAAATGTATCAGTATGCAGTAGTAAATGTATCAGTATGCAGTAGTAAATGTATCAGTATGCAGTAGTAAATGTATCAGTATGCAGTAGTAAATGTGTCAGTATGCAGTAGTAAATGTGTCAGTATGCAGTAGTAAATGTATCAGTATGCAGTAGTAAATGTGTCAGTATGCAGTAGTACATGTATCAGTATGCAGTAGTAAATGTGTCAGTATGCAGTAGTACATGTATCAGTATGCAGTAGTAAATGTATCAGTATGCAGTAGTAAATGTATCAGTATGCAGTAGTAAATGTATCAGTATGCAGTAGTAAATGTGTCAGTATGCAGTAGTAAATGTATCAGTATGCAGTAGTAAATGTGTCAGTATGCAGTAGTAAATGTATCAGTATGCAGTAGTAAATGTATCAGTATGCAGTAGTAAATGTATCAGTATGCAGTAGTAAATGTATCAGTAGTGCAGTAGTAAATGTATCAGTAGTGCAGTAGTAAATGTATCAGTATGCAGTAGTAAATGTATCAGTATGCAGTAGTAAATGTATCAGTATGCAGTAGTAAATGTATCAGTATGCAGTAGTACATGTATCAGTATGCAGTAGTAAATGTATCAGTATGCAGTAGTAAATGTATCAGTATGCAGTAGTACATGTATCAGTATGCAGTAGTAAATGTATCAGTATGCAGTAGTAAATGTATCAGTATGCAGTAGTAAATGTGTCAGTATGCAGTAGTACATGTGTCAGTATGCAGTAGTAAATGTATCAGTATGCAGTAGTAAATGTATCAGTAGTGCAGTAGTAAATGTATCAGTAGTGCAGTAGTAAATGTATCAGTATGCAGTAGTAAATGTATCAGTAGTGCAGTAGTAAATGTATCAGTAGTACCGTAGTAAATGTATCAGTATGCAGTAGTACATGTATCAGTATGCAGTAGTAAATGTATCAGTATGCAGTAGTAAATGTATCAGTAGTGCAGTAGTAAATGTATCAGTAGTGCAGTAGTAAATGTATCAGTATGCAGTAGTAAATATATCAGTAGTGCAGTAGTAAATGTATCAGTAGTGCAGTAGTAAATGTATCAGTATGCAGTAGTACATGTATCAGTAGTGCAGTAGTAAATGTATCAGTAGTACCGTAGTAAATGTATCAGTATGCAGTAGTACATGTATCAGTATGCAGTAGTAAATGTATCAGTAGTGCAGTAGTAAATGTATCAGTAGTGCAGTAGTAAATGTGTCAGTAGTGCAGTAGTAAATGTATCAGTAGTACTGTAGTAAATGTATCAGTAGTGCAGTAGTAAATGTATCAGTAGTGCAGTAGTAAATGTATCAGTATGCAGTAGTAAATGTATCAGTAGTGCAGTAGTAAATGTATCAGTATACAGTAGTAAATGTATCAGTAGTGCAGTAGTAAATGTATCAGTAGTACCGTAGTAAATGTATCAGTAGTGCAGTAGTAAATGTATCAGTAGTGCAGTAGTAAATGTATCAGTAGTGCAGTAGTAAATGTATCAGTAGTGCAGTAGTAAATGTATCAGTATGCAGTAGTACATGTATCAGTATGCAGTAGTAAATGTATCAGTATGCAGTAGTAAATGTATCAGTAGTGCAGTAGTAAATGTATCAGTATGCAGTAGTAAATGTATCAGTAGTGCAGTAGTAAATGTATCAGTAGTACCGTAGTAAATGTATCAGTATGCAGTAGTACATGTATCAGTATGCAGTAGTAAATGTATCAGTAGTGCAGTAGTAAATGTATCAGTAGTGCAGTAGTAAATGTATCAGTAAGCAGTAGTACATGTATCAGTATGCAGTAGTACATGTATCAGTAGTGCAGTAGTAAATGTATCAGTATGCAGTAGTAAATGTATCAGTAGTGCAGTAGTAAATGTATCAGTAGTGCAGTAGTAAATGTATCAGTAGTGCAGTAGTAAATGTATCAGTAGTGCAGTAGTAAATGTATCAGTATGCAGTAGTAAATGTATCAGTATGCAGTAGTAAATGTATCAGTAGTGCAGTAGTAAATGTATCTGTATGCAGTAGTACATGTATCAGTATGCAGTAGTAAATGTATCAGTAGTGCAGTAGTAAATGTATCTGTATGCAGTAGTAAATGTATCCGTATGCAGTAGTAAATGTATCAGTATGCAGTAGTAAATGTATCAGTAGTGCAGTAGTAAATGTATCAGTATGCAGTAGTAAATGTATCAGTATGCAGTAGTACATGTATCAGTATGCAGTAGTAAATGTATCAGTAGTGCAGTAGTAAATGTATCAGTATGCAGTAGTAAATGTATCAGTAGTGCAGTAGTAAATGTATCAGTATGCAGTAGTAAATGTATCAGTATGCAGTAGTAAATGTATCAGTATGCAGTAGTAAATGTATCAGTGTGCAGTAGTAAATGTATCAGTAGTGCAGTAGTAAATGTATCAGTAGTGCAGTAGTAAATGTATCAGTATGCAGTAGTAAATGTATCAGTAGTGCAGAAGTAAATGTATCAGTGGTGCAGTAGTAAATGTATCAGTATGCAGTAGTAAATGTATCAGTAGTGCAGTAGTAAATGTATCAGTATGCAGTAGTAAATGTATCAGTAGTGCAGTAGTAAATGTGTCAGTAGTGCAGTAGTAAATGTATCAGTATGCAGTAGTAAATGTATCAGTATGCAGTAGTAAATGTATCAGTAGTGCAGTAGTAAATGTATCAGTAGTGCAGTAGTAAATGTATCACTATGCAGTAGTAAATGTATCAGTATGCAGTAGTAAATGTATCAGTAGTGCAGTAGTAAATGTATCAGTAGTGCAGTAGTAAATGTATCAGTAGTGCAGTAGTACATGTATCAGTATGCAGTAGTAAATGTATCAGTAGTGCAGTAGTACATGTATCAGTATGCAGTAGTAAATGTATCAGTATGCAGTAGTAAATATATCAGTTGTGCAGTAGTAAATGTATCAGTATGCAGTAGTAAATGTATCAGTATGCAGTAGTAAATGTATCAGTATGCAGTAGTAAATGTATCAGTAGTGCAGTAGTAAATGTATCAGTATGCAGTAGTAAATGTATCAGTAGTGCAGTAGTAAATGTATCAGTATGCAGTAGTAAATGTATCAGTATGCAGTAGTAAATGTATCAGTATGCAGTAGTAAATGTATCACCATCACGTGTGAGTCACTGACCTCTTGTCGAGGGTCAAAGGTCACAAATGGGCACTCTCAGGGCTAAAGCACATCTAAACCAAAGGCCTAACATGGAGCGGAATATGGACCAACTGAGCTCAGGCCGGGGCTTCTCACACTGCCCTCTCAGGCCTCACAGCTGAGTGGTCATCGGGCTGACCAAACACCTGTGCAGCTGCTGTTCTTATGTCCAGACCACAGACCGGGCGCTCTGCTGAGATGGCGCTCATGTTTAAACTCTCTGTCAGTCGGTCCAGCGATCTGCTCCGGTTCCCTTGGTTAAGAGTCAGACAGAGCCGGGTTTTCCTTTGAGCCGCTCTGGCAGGTCACATGGTCACGAAGCCGCAGACACGCTGCTGCTCAAAGTGACGCAGCAGTGATAGTGCCGTGGATAATTAGTGTTTTTGGGCAGCCCTGGTTTCGACTCATTTGAAATCGATGTTGCCTTTATTTAGTCGAGTCGCAGCGGCTCAGGACTATCACCTGAACACAATGTCCTTGTACGGTTTTACACAAATAAAACACTTACTTTAGACTTCATTACCAAGGTTACAAACTTTCCAAACTCCAACATGTCCATTCACACGGGACGAGAATCACCCAAGGACTGAGGAGTTTTCAGAATGACTTTAAAGGTGAAAAACAAATTACCAACACGGCAGATTCGCTCAGAAGAATCTCCGAGGACGGCAGAAATATTGACTTTTTACCATTTTAATCCTCTGCAAATAGAGCTTTAGCCGAGTAAATATTTGGGCCACTACATTTTCATTCTACTTGTGTAAAAATATTTTCAAAGCTGGGGCCACTCTACCCACCTCTGATCATAAAACAGTGAAAACAAGCTTTCACTTTTAGCTAACAGCATGCTACCAAAGTGATGGCACCGTAATGAACACACTTTGAATGCAGGGATCACTTGCTAGAGCAGTGTTTATCAATCTTTTTTGAGCCAAGGCACATTTTTTTCATTGAAATAATCACGAGGCACCACCAGCAGAAAATGTTCTCATCAAAGTGTCTTGACCAGGAACACCATAGTCTCGCTAGCCACAATGCCTCAATACATCACTAAATCTCTTGTCTCAAAGAAATGAACTACCTGATATGGAAGAGTATAATGTGGTTACTCTGCCGATCACTAGACAGCACAGACACTCGAAAACGGTACATTATTTGTGGATAATAATGAATTTGTTTAAAAAAAAAAACAACTATGTGAAATTGGATAATTTCCCAAGGCACACCAGACGACATCTCACGGCACACTAGTGTGCCACGGCACAGTGGTTGAAAAACACACTTAGAGGACAGAATAAGACACAAAGTTAACCAAAACCAGCGTGGATGAAGTGAAATACTTTTCCAAATATTATTATGAGAAGAGATCTTTCTATCAGGGTTTAACCCCTTAACTCCCACCTCAACCGGTTACATTTTCTCCAGTTTGGCTTTACCCCAGTCCAAAAGCTTCTGGAATAAAAGCTGTGAAAATAGCAACAAAACTGAGATGAAAACAATGATGGAAATGTGTCAGAAAACATTGACAAAAAAGTGATGAAATATTGATGCAAAAATGTCACAAGAAATTGACAAAAATTGTCGAAAAAATGACAAAAATTCGACCAAAAAAATGACAAAAATATGACAGAAATGTGACAAAATGTGACAAAAAAAATACAAAAATGTGACAAAAATGTGATAAAAATTTGACCAAAAAATGACAAAAATGTGACAAAAAAATGAGGTTAAAGCCCTTTTGCTATATCTTTAACTTCCTTCCTGTCGACTCTTGCTTGAAATCGGCTTCCTCCTTCCAAATCAAAAAGAAAAGCAGTGAATCTCTCCATTCACCAGTCTGACGTGTGCGTGTGTGTGTGTGTGTGCGTGTGTGTGTGTGTGTGCGCGTGCGTGTGCGTGCGTGTATGTGTGTGTGTGTGTGCATGCGTGTGTGTTTACTCCTTACTGAGCCTGTACCCATCTGCATCCGCTGTAACAACAAACCAATTCAAGCAGGAAACATGTGAACAAGTCCTTCTCTGCGAGCACAAAGCGCGCGGGACGGCGTTGCCGCAGAGCGAGCCGCCGCTGCTGCCGAGTCAGAGAGCAAACGCAGAGTCACCCTTGAATGAAGCCGGGGAGATTCTAGACACGTTAGCCGACGGGGGAGAGAAGGGAGTGAGGGGAGAGGAAGGAGCTCATTTTGAGGAGCAGCCTAGCATAAATCACACGCCCCAAATGCTAATGCCCCAAAGAGGAGACTGATATAGACGGGCCCGCGCTGAGTTATGTGTGGGTTTTCACCACACCGCATGATGGACGGCGCTCAGGTCCAGGCCACAAAGTTTTACTCCAGAAAAGGCTTTGGAGAAAAAGGCACAAGATGAAGGAAACAATCATTTTGGCGATTGCGGTTACAGGATGTGTGACGCTCTGTTGAACCGCATTATGTCATAACAGCTCAGAACATTATAAATCAAATCAAAACTTATTTATAAAGATCTTCCCCCGGCGCAAGGACAGCGCTGCTCCAAACGCGACGCTCCATGTCATCTGGCGATTTGTCGAGAGAAAGAGATGTTCAGCCGGTTCCGTTGTCGGCACTCAAAAGGTTTCTCTTCGTAATAGTTTTTTCAGTCTGTCACCGCCATGATTATTTTCCTCAATGAGTTCGTTTGAGTTTGTTGATGTAAGTATGGGCCTTGGGTTTAAAGTGTTTGGATATGTTTGGAGTTCTGATTGCATTGATTGTGCTCCGCAGATCGTTCCTTTAGTTCGACCAACATAAAAACACAATCAGGCCCATGTATAATATGTGGTATTACAGTTGGCAGCGAGGCGGCACTTGAATGTTGAGTATTGTTTTGGATCCTTTACCGTGGTGGATCTGTTCATGTGTGCACAATGGCTGCATGTGCTTCACCTGAAGGTGCCAGTACCGCGGGTAAATAGTTTTGAACAATTTTGTCCTTAAGCATGGGAGCACGTCTGAAGGCGGCTCAAGGGAGGCTCAGAAAAAAGAACAAATATGCAATCAGAACTCTAAACATTGATTACCACATTCAAACACTTTAGAACCATGGCCCAAACTAACATCAACTCACACCAACTCACTGAGAAAAACAATCAGTGATAGACTGAAAAAACTATTACGAAGAGAAACATTTTGGATCCACACCCTTGATGCTTCCTCTTTCCCTGGTCTTAATGAGGAAATAGCTTTTCCCTTCTTTTTATTATGGCCCTTTTTCTTTAAAACGGTGTCTCATTGGTCTCTGTGGCCTCATGGCCTTATTATTGTGCATTTGTCCCGGTTTCGTCTTCTCAGCAGTGCTGTTGCAGGCTGTAGTCTTCATATTATTGAGGCTGTAGTCTTCATATTACTGACTGGGTTTTTTCTACCTGTACATGATGCATCAGGAGTTCCTTTGCTATGAGACTGTCACTGTGTCGATGCATTTACCTACAGTCTTATTGTTTTAAACTGTTGTGTGTGAATGTAGCGTGTAAATATGTACAGCCCTAATTTAAGGTCACATGACTTGCATCACATGACTTAATTAGCTTTTTAAAAATACTGACAGTGTTGGTAACACTTTATAATAATGGTACATGAGTTCATGCATGATTTTCATGAACTTATGTATGAATTCATGTATGATTTCATGAAACATTCATACATGGCCTAATCATGACTTCTCAGGAACAAACATGATCACATGTTGGTTCATGGATGACGTCATCCCTGAATTAAACCTGTAACTACTGTAATGAATGTAATGAAATAATTGACAATAAAATAATCAACCAGTCATGATCATGAGGATGAACATCATGACTCACATGGAGGAAATCTACTTTATAAAACTAAATTATGTCCCCTCAACTAAAGTGGTGCATTATCCTAAACTTTAACCTGTTAAAGTCCACCTTAGTCCTGAAAAAGAAGCAATGATTGTTTCCTCAATTGGAATTTTTGTTTGGAAAAAAATATTTAAATACCTTTATTACAAGTACAGCATGAACAAATAATATGTCCAGAGCTGGTCTTTAACAGGTTTAAAGGTTTAGGATAAGGCACCACTTTAGTTGAGGGGACATGGTCATAATGAAATCATGTTGTATTAAGGATAAGTTCATGATTGCCGTAAATTGTATCCTATAAAGTTATACTTTGTGTTTTTGCCCATAATGTCCAAGTAGATTTCCTCCATATGAGTCATGATGTTCATACATGATCCTCATGATCATGACTGGTTGATTATTTTATTGCCATTTCGTTGCTGTTTTAGTGAATTCACATTATTCTTCTGTGATCCTCATGATGGTGATGAATTATTAAGATTTTCATTATATTCATTAAATTCAGGGATGAAGTCGTCCATGAACCAACATGTGATCATGTTTGATCTTGAGAAGTCATGATTTAGCAATGCATGAATGAATTATGAAGGCAAGGCAAGTTTATTTGTAGAGCACAATTCATACACAAGGCAATTCAAAGTGCTTCACAGTTGCATGAAGTTACAAGAAAACAGCAAGAGTTCAGATAAAATACTTTCAAACATATGCAGAGGTACTGAACAGTTTTCAGCCTGGGTTTGAACATTGTCAGAGTTGAGGCCTGTCTCACGTCCTCATGAAGACTGTTCCAGATTTTAGCTGCATGAAACTGAAACGCAGCCTCACCGTGTTTATTATTAACTCTGGGAACCACCAGGAGGCCCCTCCCTGAAGTTCTCAGGGCCCGAGATGGTTCATACGGCTGTAACATGTCAGAGATGTACTTTGGAGCTAAACCATGAAAAGACTTGTAACAAGCAGAGCTGTTTTAAAGTCTATTCTCTGAGTGACAGGAAGCCAGTGCAGAGACCGGAGCACTGGACTAATATGGTCGTATTTCCTGGTTCTGGATGTTCTGCAGCTCTGACAGTGAGCAGCCGTTACAGTCGTCTAACCTGCTGGAGACAAATGCATGGATAAGTCTCTCTAACTCTGGTTTTGACACTATTCCTCTGATCTTAGCCATGTTTTTCAGATGGTAAAAAGCTGCTGATGTGTGTTTGCTTTGATGTGGCTGTTTAAGTTCAGGTCTGAGTCCATGATCACTCCTAGATTTCGAACATGATTTTTTGATTTTAGAGAGAGAGACTCAAGGTGACTGATAACACTTTGTCTTTGTGCCTGTGGGCCAAAAACAATGATCTCAGTTTTGTCTGCGTTTAGCTGGAGAAAGTTGTTTTGTATCCACAAACTGATCTGTTGGATGCAGTGACAGAGAGCATCATGCATCAATTCATACATAAGTTCATGAAAATCATGCATGAACTCATGTACCATTATCATAAAGTGTAACCACAGCGTTTGTTCACTGCCCTGACGAAGTGTGTTGCCCTGGTCCATTTTAATGAAGTTAACATGGACAAGTTTTTCTGCTTTAGTGTGCCATTTGACATTTATTGAAGTGTTTAGATTGAAAAGTGATTAACACAATGTAATAAAGGAGTGCAGATCAAAAACGCCTCCAAACACAAGTATTGAAAGTATTGTGATACTCGATAAAGAATCGATTCGCCCTCGTACATGATGAACAAATGCGCTGGAATGCTTTGTTTTAATTAAGTACTTCAATAGTATTTAAATAGTTTGCAGTCATCAAAAAAGAGTAACATTATATTGAGTTATTACAGAATGCGGTGTAGTCTCCAGTTCCCAGCCAGAGTTTCACCTTTTTTATGTGATTTGCACTCTTGTGGTCGAAAATCACAAGTGAAGGTTAAACGGTTTCTCTTAAGTGGCCAAGCTTGGCAAAAGTGGCACCCGACTTCATGACCTCACTACCGACTAGAGCTTTTTTTTTTACATCGGTACTTCAGCGATACTTGGTTTACGATACTGACGCCTGGGCGATATTTTTTCCGATACCAGTACTAAAATATTTGCCATCTAGAACCAGAAAACCGAACAATGCGAACTGGAGAACCAGTCGGTTATCATGGACTTTGTGGACTGGTGTGAGCGCAACCACCTGTGCCTGAACACCAGTGAGACGAAGGAGATGGTGATGGACTTCAGGAGGAAGTCACTACTGCACACACCGCTGAACATCCAGGGGGAGGACATTGAGGAGGTGGACAGTTTCAAGTACCTGGGTGTTCACCTCAACAATAAACTGAACCAAGAGGAGGGCCAAAGTGGCCTCCACCTTCTGAGGAGACTGAGGTCCTTCTGAGGAGACTGAGGTCTTTCCTAGGAGACTGAGGTCCTTCTGAGGAGACTGAGGTCTTTCCTAGGAGACTGAGGTCCTTCTGAGGAGACTGAGGTCTTTCCTAGGAGACTGAGGTCCTTCTGAGGAGACTGAGGTCCTTCTGAGGAGACTGAGGTCCTTCTGAGGAGACTGAGGTCCTTCTGAGGAGACTGAGACTGAGGTCCTTCTGAGGAGACTGAGGTCCTTCTGAGGAGACTGAGACTGAGGTCCTTCTGAGGAGACTGAGACTGAGGTCCTTCTGAGGAGGCTGAGGTCGTTCGGAGTGAGCAGGCCTCTGCTCAGGACTTTGTATGACTCTGTGGTGGCCTCTGCTCTCCACTACACTGCCGTGTGCTGGGCCCCGGGCCGCACAGAGCGGGACAAGAACAGACTGAACAAGCTGGTCAGGAGGGCCAGCTCTGGACTCTGTGGAGGAGGTGAGGGACAGGAGGGTGTTAGGGTATATTAGGGTATTATCTCATCTTACATGGACTTAAAAGGGTTCAAAATGAGGTATAGTGCCTTTAATGCTGTCCTTGGACCAACAGCATCAAAACATGGTTTCTAAAGATTGATATTTTTTCTGGTACCTGCTTGTGATACTTTTATTTTTTCGATCCCGGTAGTACCGCACTGGTATGGTTTACAGCACCCAGCCCTACTAAAACTACTATTTAGTTAAATGGTTTTAATCATACTTGTTTGCTTTATCTATTGCTGACATCGTGACTGCCTCTTCACATCATGCTTCGGGGGAATCCGCCTTGAACTAAGCCTCCTCTTGACGCTGATCTGGACGTATCGATTCCGTGTCGGCAGCGCCGCAGTAATGGGTGAATATCGTGTTTGTCTGAAGTCTTTTTACGTGCGGTTTGGTCCAGACCGTGTCCCGGGAAACAGCGGGGATTGAACTGTTGTTGGATTTGATTGGGGGGAGAGACAGAGAACGCTGCCAATACCAATGGCCAGAGCCAGAGTCAGACGGCAGACTGCGGCGGAGAGGTTACATCATCACCGCGCCGCCTGACCTCACGGCGACCCCCACACCGGCGCAAAGTGTGGGGGAATTATAAAGAAGACCGGACTACTTAGAATTCAAGATCAGGTCATTGGAAAAAGTAGAAAAATGTTTTAAAACGGAAAATTGTGTTCTTTTTGGTTCTACTGAGTACAAGACACAGAGCCGGTGTGTGAAATAATGCATGTACAGTACGCCGGCGAGTGGCATCATTAAAGTGATGTTGAGTCCATGTTTGCCCCATGAATAACACATGAGGAGCTGGTTTATCGAGTGATAATTTTGCTGTGCTAAGTCTCTGAAAGGCCGATTCAGACACTTATCATGCAAATCAATACAGTGATATGTCAGTGGCTGTGGATATGGCGTTTTGAATTTGAATTGTGCGCAGCGTCGGATGTATTTGCCGGAGATGGAGAGGGGCAGATGTCCATGGGAAAATAACCGTACCCGTTTTTGTGGTTGCAGAGCGGCTGACCTTCCGGGACGTCCAGTCGCCGCAGGAGTTCCGGCACGGCGAGACGGCCGAGGTGGTGTGTGATGTCATCAGCTCGCCTGTGCCCGCGGTGGTGTGGTACTACCAGGACCGGGAGATCACAGAGGAGAACCACAGTAAGTCTCCAAGCACAACACGATGAGCAGCCGTAGCATTATGACCGTGCACTGGTAAAGAACAGCATGTGTGAGAGCAGGGGGGGCCACGAGGGCTGACGATCACATGAATTTAAATCTGCCCAACTTCCTCCTGTTGCAAGATGTAAATGAAATTATATCTGGAACTCACTTAATTATAAATATTGTAAAAAATAAATAATAATAAGTAAGTAAAAATAAGTAGGATTGCTCTTCGCAGTATTGTTGCATGAACAGTATACATATTTTTCTGTCATTTTTGAATGAAATGAATAAATAAAATGAAAAAAAAATAAATAATGAAATAGAGCCATGTGAGTCCACTGAGATCAACAACACAATTCAGTGTGGAAAAAATAAATGAATAAATCCTTTACAGCAAGGAACCAGTCACCCATTCACTCTCTCATTCATACACCAGTAGGCAAAGTGAGTCAAGTGTCTTGCCGAAGGACACAATGCCAGGAGCAGGATTCAAACCCCTGACTCATGAGACGACCCGCCCGATCTTCTGCACCACTGTCGCCCATCGATTAGGGAAAGAGTCGAGGGCCGGACACAATTTCTTGGGGGCCGAATCCAGCCCACGAGCCACAGTTTGCCAAGTGTGCTAGAGGGTGCAATCGTTTTTTACCAAACAGCTGAGTTTAAGGTCTCGTCCTCTTGACAATCTCTGGATCAGGGGTCACCAACATGGTGCCCGCGGGCACCCAGGGGCCCTTTGGGGCATGTCCAGTAGCCCTTGGGACTTTTTCTAAAGTGTAAAACACTTCATTTTCTTCAATCTAATTCTTAAAATTACAGTTATTTTGGTTCTTGTGACTCAGTATGAGTTTAAAATAAAGCTATTTTAATATAATATGGGGTCAATAACCTATAAGTGAACAGTGTACGTTTAAGTCTTTAGGATTTGTTTTTAACTGGTAGCAACTTAATGCTCTTAAAGTAGCCCTCAGCGAAATAAGGTTGGTGACCCCTGCTCTGGATCATGTGGGGAGGTTTATCCTGACATGCAGAGGGGCATGTGTAGAATTTGGCACTCAGACCATGCCAGTTTGCCCAGCGCATTTTCTCCAGCTCGGCTTTACCCAAATCTAAAAGGTTTGGACTGGAGAGCAATAGTGTAACGCCTCATTTGAAACCTACAAAAATGATCCTGCGTTTTTGTCACATTATTCTTGTGTTCGTTATGTTTTTGTTTGCTTTTTCATTGCTTTTTTGTCTTTTCTGACATGTTTTTTGTCACTGTTTTGACGCTTTTTGTCGTGTTTCCGTCACGTTTTTGTTGATTTTTCATACCTTTTTTTGTCACTTTCTGTTGTGTCTTCACTCTGGTTTGCGTGAAGCAGGGATGGTCTGGATCGCAGTGAGAGGAGAGTTCAGTGGAGAGGCCAGCGGTGCAGTTCTGTGCTGCAGAAGTCCTTGATTTACCACGGCCGTTTTCATGGACTTGCTTTTGTTTGAAATGAAAAGGGTAGTTAAAAAACGTTTATTATTATAGAAAACCAGTCTTGTAAGTACTAATAGTAATGAATAGGGAGTAAAACTGACAAGGGTTCATTTCTGTAAAATTGTAAAGTGGCGCCCGCTGTGCCGTTCAATGCCCAATCATAGACATTATTACCATTTCTGGGTCGGGGTCGAAGTCCATGGCTTGTCTTTTATTGTAGATAATAGCAATCATTTCAACAGCGTAGTCGTGTTGTTGATGGATACAGACAGATTGCTAATTACAGTAGTGCCATATTGTCATCTATAATCTAAACACATTTATTCTTTCTAAAGAATTCCTCTCACAGCGCTCGTCTATTATGAATCTTTGTACATTTCTTGTAATTGAGAGCTTTTAAACCAGATTGTATAAAGCCCTCCATTAGCAAAAGTATTTATATTATCAAGAGCACATTGGGTTTCCCACGGATTCAAAGATGAAATAAAAGATTTGATTTATAAAAGTAACTAAAAAGTTCTTCAAAAAGGCACAATAGAATTCTTTTAATTTACCAAATGTCCTCCGTGTCACCGTATTCCTCGCAAAACCCAGTGAAAACATGCGACCGTCTTTATCTATATTCTATTTTCCCAACAACTCCCTCGACGCCACCGACTCCAATTATTTATAGAAAGTGCCAATGTGCTTTTTTACACTCATTTTATTTGGTCATGAATATGTAATCCACCGGGGGAGCAGAACGCCAAGCCTGTGAGTGAAATAATGCATAAAGTAACTCGCCGTAGCATCATTAAACTGATGTCGAGTCCATTAAATATGAAGCTAATGAATATTTTATGTGCTGTTTAAAACCATGATTTTCCGTTTTATTAATGGGGTATTTTGGGACAGTTAGGGAGAGTTAACCCATTAGATCGGCACGTTTGGTAAATATGCCGTCAAATGATTATATGGGTTTCACATCGACATTGGGTTTTTGAACATCCTTACTTGGATCTGAAGCTGTCCAGCCTGGTAACACATTGGAGATTTTTTTTGTTTTATTAAAAGGTCTGGAAAATTCGTCTTCGCCCCCAGTCTACCTTATTTTCAGTCTAATTATCCTTATGCAGAGAAGCGACTCTTTTGGGGAAATTCTCTTCTACTTTGACTAGTTTCACCGCATAACAAGGTGGTACAAATAGCTCCAGGCTGAAATCTGGATGATACATTTGTACAATTGCACAGTGACTCAGACTCCTCACATCTCGCAAGAACAGGATCGCGAATCCATAAGCCCCCTCTATGAATGTCTTTTTTTTTTTTATTGCCAGTCATGCTCCTATGAATTTATCAGTGTTGTGCCGGGTACAATTAAAAATAACAAGGATGCGTCGCCTCATTTGCACCGAGGAAGAAACCCACACAGTAATTTTCTAGCACGCGGCAGCTGCAAGAACTGAAACCTGAAACTGCATCCAGGAAGATCACATTTAAAGTCCCCCTTTTCTGTTTTAGACACGATTTAAAAACTGTCCGATGGAATGAATTGAAAATGAAGAGTTTTTATTTGAAAGGTTTCAGTGTAGTTGCAATGCTAAGGTAAATATTTAGTAGAAAGAGATAGAGTTTGTGGCTTATCTCGCCCCCAAACACAATCAAACCTGTAATTAGAGCACTGTTTATCTACACGGGCCTTATCTGCGTAATGTGATTGACTGGCTCCTTACGACAACCTGGCAATTTTCCGAAAAGCTCCCTATCTTTCCTTCATGAGTTTATTCCCTCCTCCTAACTGTTGTTTTGCGCTGTCGTGTTCAGGCAGGTACCTGGTGCTGCCCAACAACAACCTGCAAATCCATCAGGTGACCAAGGCGGACGAAGGAGTGTACCGGTGTGAGGCGAGCGTGGAGGCAAGAGGGGAGATCGACTTTGTGGACATCGCAGTGGTCGTCAACGGTGAGTCCACGTGTGCTCATGACATCATCAAGTGTGCTGGAAGAAGAAGTTATTGAAGTTTAGATGGGATTGCCACAGGGATCAGCTTTGGCACCGCTGTTGTTCTTAATACAAATTTGGATAAATAAAAAAATCTCTTATCTTCTTGAACATTGATTATATATGTCACATTTTTTGATTATTTTGTACGTTTATTTTCGATTTACAAAAAACACCTTCACACACCTCAGGGCCATATGCTAAAATCCCACTTTTAAAGAGTAATAGGGAATAAAAGCATGTTGGCAGGTATGTTCGCTAAAGCGTGGTTGATGCAATTTGTGGCGGCAACATTGGTGCCGGTCTGTCCTGTTTACACTCTTTTGATCATGTAGATGTGTCTAATGGACGAGATGGTTCCTGATGTGGTAAAGTGCGGTGGAACATTGCCTCTCTCGGCTGGATCCGGATAGAGACGTCCACACAGACAGACACACTACGCTCCACTGAGTCAGAAAAATCCATCTCTCATACAAGTCTTGCTTTCAACACACTTCTGGTTCTGGGTCTCCACATTCATTAATTCTTTCAATTAGCTTCGATGTTAGGCTCAATGGCTCGGAAATGCAGTCATTTTCGTTATTTTTTATGCACCAGTTGCATTGTGTCAGAATGGAGATAAAAGGCCTCAACATCATTATTACTTGCTCGAGTAAAATGACTTTTACTGGTTATACTAAACAGCGGTACTTGATTTTGATTCTCCACTGGGCGGCACGGTAGCACAGCTAGAAGGTCCAGGGTTCAATTCCCACCTGGACGGGGCCTTTCTGTGTGGAGTTTGCATGTTCTCCCTGTGTCTGTGTAGGTTTCCTCCAGGTACTCCGGTTTCCCTACCACTAAAAACATGTACAATAGGCCAGGATGAATAATGTGTGAGTGAATGTAAGCTCAGAGGGACCGTTGGCGCAGACGTGTGCAGTCGCGATAGCACTTCTGTCAGTCTCCCCCAGGGGAAACTGAAGCTACAAACGTAGTTTACCACCACGAGTATGGAGTGAATATACAATTGTCTCATGTAAAGCGCTTTGTGAATATATGTCTGTGAAAGTCGCTATATAAATAAAGATCTTCTTCTTCTTCTAAATAAGTGTGTTCAGCAGCTTCAAAACATATGACACTTCCCAAATTCACCATGCACACCACGTACGGCACATAGACATATTATTAATAGACCGGCATTACTCACTCCTCCCCATTTGACAGAATAACTACGTTCAAGGGGGAAGTCATGGCAGATTTCCAGACTCCTCCTCCCCAGCTCTGACGAAGCATGTTCCTAAAAAGGGCATAAGGGCGGGATCTTCACTGTAGACTCGGCCCTTACGTGACGTGTAGCTCGCGCAGCTCCAACAGTCCGACCCTCATTAGTACGAGATTTGGAAAAATGTTCCTGGTTTCTTTAATTGTAACTAACCCAGCGTTATCAAAGGGGGGAATATCTAGCCAGGCTTTAAAGTTGTTTTTTATAAAGTGCAATGCTTTCCAATGGGAGACTAGCGGCTATATGGAGGTACTACAGCAATGGCGGCCTCTAGTGCCGTCGTCACAAAGCCGAGCAGCCAGAGGTGCAGCATCACAAATCCTCTTCCTTGATCATGACTCAGTGACAATGACAGCGCCACCTGTTGTCCTGGAGACTTCATCCTATGGGTTTGTAAATGGGGAAAAACACAGCCAAATACAGTACTTGATTGGGCCGATATTGAAGCAACTTGCGATACGCGATACGGCTGTGCAGTATCACTTTAAGTTGACTTGATTTACGGTAGTTTACTTCTACAGCTGCTTCACATCCCGCACTTCCCTCTAAGATAACAGTCTCATGAGCTCAACCTAGTGCCACAACTGCTACATCCATTCCTTATAATTACCACTTCTGCAGCCTTAGCTTTTAGTAGACTTGAGAGTGCTGCTCAGCTTGTACTACAAAAAGAGAAATATTACTATCCCTACTTCTGCTACCTCTAACGACTTTAGTTCTTCCACCGCGACCACTGCTACTTCTAGGGCTGCTCCTCCTGCCACTATCCGTTAATATGATCAATTAGCTCCAATCTCGTCTGTTAAGTAAAGTCTGCTGAGACGATTGAGATAGATTGGAGCGACCCATAAGTGCATTCCTTGTAAGTTGTAACGCATCACCGACCGCCGCATTGTCCCTGCCTATGTAATTTTCAATGTAATGGCGGCCCATCCCCTTCTCCCCCAACCCCACCAAAAAATATGAATCAATTTAGCACAGCACTTACCTCACTTGCAAGGGAAGATCCAATAAGTCTGCCCAATGAGGTGTGGCGGATTATTGCCGCCGCGCGCCCCACGCTTTCACTGTGCACATCCCAAGTAGCGAAGTGACGCGCCCCGCGCCCTAGAGGGGGACGAGGCAAAGTGAACTTAACTTTGCTTCAAGATGCCTCCCTGCTGCCTCTCCAAGGATCCTCGTGTATAGACTTTGCTTGGCTGAAAGATGGGGGGGGGGGCCCTCGGAGAGCCAAGCATCCTCATTTGAACCTCGGAGTGGTGTGAGAGTAATGAGCGATTCCATCTAGCACGCTGCCAGCCAGAGAGGAGACATCTGTTTTAGTGTGACTGCCGGGTTTTTCTTTTTGGTTACGTTTTATCGTCTCAAGTCTTTTTTCTCGTAGTACAGTGGACAGTTTGTTGAGAAGGCTGCATTTGCTGGGATCTTTACCAAGCACCTTTTTTGTTCCCCCATTGGCACCGACTCGTCAATCCACTGTTTAAAACAGTCCACAGAAGGTCTCGGCGCTTGCATCTAGGGCTGGGTATCACTATCACTTTACACTTTTCACTTGGTTTTCGATACCGATATCTGAACGATACTGTCATCCAGAACCAGAAAACAGGACAATAATGTGCAATATGCAAATTTACAATATCGGGTTCATCTCTAATGTCAAGAAATGTGTGGAAAATTGGGAATAATCCATCCATCCATCCATCCATCCATCCATCCGTCTCTCATAAGGGGCTTCTGAACCGCTCTTTGTCTGACCCGTCACTTAGGACCTTGTTGCCATGGGAGACCCTACCAGGGGCACGAAGCCCCCGACAACAGAGCCCCAGGATGATTCGGGTGCTCAAACCCCTCCATCATGTTAAGGTGGTGGTTCCAGGAGGGGATTGGGAATAATTTAGGGAAATTGTGGCAAAAATATGGAAAAATTGTCCATCCATCCATTTTCTTCCGCTTTATCCGGGGCCGGGTCGCTGGGGCAGCAGTCTCAGCTGAGATGCCCAAACTTCCCGATCCACACACACCTCCTCCAGCTGTTCTGGGGGGACCCCGAGGCGACACCAGGCCAGCTCGGAGACATAGTTGGGGACAAAAATAGGGGGGGAAATTGGGTAAAAAACAGGGAAAATTTGGAAAAAATTGGGAGAAATATGGATATAATAAATAAATATGGGCCATACCACCTATGCTCTGCCCAATCCCGTCAGACCTTGGAAGCTAAGCAGGGAAGGGCCTGGTCGGTACTTGGATGGGAGACCGTTTGGTAACACCAGGAAGCCTAGCGAATGTAATGCGTGAGTGAGTGGTTGGTGGTGGTCGGAGGGGCCGATGGCGCAGACTGGTTGCCTCGCTTCCGTCAGTCTACCCCAGGGCAGCTGTGGCTACAATAGTAGCTTACCACCACCGAGTATGGAGTGAATGAATAATGCAATGTAAAGCGTCTTTGAGTGTCCAGAAAAGCGCTATATAAAACCAATGCATTATTATTATTATTTATAATATTTGCAATAGCAATGAGCAAATGAGAAACTGGCAAAATAAGAAAATGTAACAGAGATTTGTTTTTCACTATAACTCTAATATTTTTGTAATATGTGGTACTGGAAAGAGTCTGTCACTCAGTTTGACTCGAAATGCCATTTATACCCTGAGCATCCTGAGTCCCCCCTATTCGTGTCATCTAGCTCAATCAAATGAACCATTCAACATGACTTTTGCCATTGTGTGCACTTAGCATGGAAAGTTACCCAACCAGGGTTACTGCACAATGATGCATTGTGGGAAAGTATGCCTTCTTTTATGTCATGCTTCTGCTCAGTTTTCTTCAAGGCCATTAAAAATTCTTTTCTACAGTTTGTAGAAAAACATGGGCCTTTGAATGTGCTGAGCTCGCCCACTCTATACTGTAACATCAGAGCTCCTTGAAACTCAAACAAAGAATGCGGGTACAGCTGCACTTCCATGTCATGTCGGTATCTTCCATTATTGATTCTGCCGTGCACTAGAAACAATGAAGCCCTTTTTCAGCATAATACACCCATATCAGAATGTGTTCAAGTAAAAGCCCCATCTCAATACATCAACTATTTAAAGACAAAGGAACACTTTAGATGACCATGTGCAGGTACAGGGGACAAGAGAGTAAGTGGAAGTACAGGTAATTACAAATGTGCCAGGTTTAATAAAGGTGTACAAAGTGTAGTTGCCGATGTTTTGGCTTGTGCCATCTTTGTACCTAATGTGTATCTGCACATGAGCTTACATGTGTAGTTACTTTCTTGTTACTAGTACCTACACATGGAACTTGCAGGCTCTAATCTAAATAGTTACCAAGACTAAAATGTAATATGTCCCGTGGCCTAAAGCTAAAACTGGTGTCGTTATCATCGATCATAACGAGGGTACAGATGTGCACTTGAGCTGTAAAAACATCAAGACGAAGCAGATTTCTCGGGTGGTTGTCACACTCGTGCCCCTCCATAGGACTGAAGAGTTCTTTTATCGTGTTATTATAGTCGGGCTGATTGACCAGTCTCGACACTTTAGGCCCATTCTCTGCTCTCACTCATCGGCGAGTGGCTTTGACTGCCACACAGAGAATTTTAAATAATGCTGCTGTCAGTCGGATTCAATGAAATGGTTTCTAAAGTCCAACAAAGACGCACGATTCCCATGTACCAGACACCAGGGGTGGTGAACAAGCTCTCCAGCTCGTGGCTAATCAGAGTGCGGCTGCACTTCGCCTGATTGGGTTTATTACATATAATGCAGCTCTTTGCATAACAATTACCTATTTCCTATAAACTGAAAAAGTTATTAAGAATCTCCAAAAATCCAATCATAGTTCTACAAACCCTGTTTCTCCTCCCTCTGAAACTGGAGTAAAGATCCACTCTCTCCGTCCTGAGGCGCCCGTGCAGCCGCCTCAGTCAAAGTGAGGCGCAGGTTAAACAACAGTCAGGCAGACTGTGGCACTGGGAACATCCTTTGTGCTTCTCAGGTTTCTGATCACTCTTTATTTGATGAAGACTGTTCTCATATTCACAGAAAAAGATCTAAATTAGGAAATAAAAAGAGACGAGCACTAACAAAGCATATGACGAAACGCAGCACGGAACTACTTTCCTTTCACAGGTGTAACTGTAAAAAATGCAACATAAAACCTCCTGATTAAAGTGTGAGAACTTTCTCTGCACAGTCCGGTCAGGACCAGGCTGTAGGCACTGAGCCAAGGGGCCAGGGGTCAATCAGAGCATTAGAAAAAGGTCGAAACAATAATAGAGTTAATAAATAACTCAGTCAGAGCAGAACAGCAGGAAATGTTAGTTTATTAAATATAAATTGAATTCAATCTGGGTAAGGAGGAAATGATTAACTATAATGTAATTGTTACTGTATGGCAGTGAGCAGCTGAAAAAATTGCATCTAAAAATCACCAAAATAAAATAAATTGTATATTCTATACACCCCTGACCTCCATCTAAACAAAGTCCCCATAAATCAGGACTTTTTGATCAAAAATGAACATCAGTGATCAAATACTAAGGCCAGACAATAATCTATAGTTTGTTATGATTAAATAGATGCACACGCCTGGACCCCGCCATGCCTTTGTGCCTCGACACTGGGTCAAGGTTGAACATTTCAGCTCTTGGTCCCCAGTTTACACAACATCATCCAAACCTAACTAATTACTTTCATGCTTTCTTGTCGTCATTTTCACTTTGGAAATTGCCCTTTTCCCCCTCTATGTTTTAAGATAACCACATCTGAACTCCAGTTACCAAATCCTTGTGTGTGAAGCGTCGGATTTTCCGAGGAGAAAAGCCTTTGTAAACCAGTGGTAAAAGTTAAGAAAATAGTAGCTCACATTTGGAAGCACTTTGAATGCACTCTAGTCACCTTGAATCTTTCCGCGGCTCGCCCATGTGGAGGCCACGGCTCTGCACAAGATAGAAACTGGCTGAAGAATTCAAACAAAAAGGAGGAGCGAGAGTGTGTTGTGCCACGTAGGTCTTCAACAACAGCATGTCTTATCAACGCTCGCTGAACTGCTCGTTGTTGTGGAGCCCGGGGCATGGTGGAGAGTTTAGATGGCCAAAGTAAAGGGAAACGAGTAGAAGCTTGAGTCTTTGGGTTTCAGACCACCCCTAGAGGGCGCTAGCCGCAGGGCATCCCCGCAGAACCACGGCCGAAACATGAGAAGTGTCGTTTTGTGCTAAAGTCAGGCACAGAATTGATTTTCTTTGGACCGCTAAGATGCGGTTATCGTGGGAGCAACTCAGGGCTTTGCAACCTCCAACTCCTCGCAATGTTTTAGCTGAGAAGAATCCCAAAACTTCTACTAAGTTTGAGTTCCACACCTGGGGGCAAAAGTTTTATCCTTAATGCTTTGGGAGATTTACGAGATATTTTGTCCAAACTCCAAATGGTAAGAAGTGTTTTTCGACATTTCCGCCTGCAGGGTTTCAACGAGATCTCCAACTAAACACGGCGAGTTCATCAACAAAGTTTAAACATTGGTTTCAAATGGGGCTCTACCTTCACCTTGTATTTGTGTTGACTCCTCTGCAGTCTGTGGCTGTCGTGCCCCCCCCCCCTCTGTCAGACAGTGTTTGGCTCACTCACCCAGAACGGTTTGTGCAAAGTGGATACATTTGCTTTTCCGCCCTGAGTGCTCATACATATTCATGGGCCGGTTGATAAAAGAGTGGTTTGTTGCCTATAAGCATGTATGCAGTGACAGGCGGACCGACCCTGTAACTGCCAAGTCCCCGGCGCATCATCAAAGCCTCCTTATTCGGACCACGGGAAAGGCCATTACTGTATGAATTATCAACCAGGGGGGAAGCTGCAAAGTCAAAGAAAAGTCTGGGGTTTTCGAGCTGGGAATCCTTGGAAATGTCAGTTTAAAAATGGACGCACACCCAACGTTTCAATCCGTCGTGAGCTTTTCCGTCCTCGTCTTGGCCCGGCTGCGATTTGTCATCGGGACGCGTTGAAGGGAGCTCCCGCAAAGTGACACACAGCCTCAGGACCAGAGCGTTATTCAATCAGTCAAAGTCTGCAGATACCGTGGTGATACATGCTTTATACACTTCCAACAAGTTAGCATACGTCTTTCTGCTAGGGCAAGGAGAATCTTGGTCAGTGCAAAATGCTTATACCCATACAGGAGTTACTGGGTACCAAAGCATTTGTGTTCTAGTATTTCTTTTCTCCACACCAAATTGACTTGAAGAAGTTTTTTTCTAATCCAACGTAAGCTTCCACATGCAAAGAAGAACAGCCAAAACACAAGCCTCAAATCAATTTCGCTACTGTGAGTGTTTTAGCTCCGTATATAAATAAAGATCTTCTTCTTCTTCTTGAACTACATTGCAAGATGTAATAACAACAGGAGCACTTCTACGTCTGCGCAGTAAAGTCGAAGTGCTCCTAAGATATTACTACGCCTAGAATATAGTTCCAATTTGTATCCGCTTAGAAAATCGACATGTTTTAATATGTGTAACTAGACTTGGACCGTGTACAGGCTCACGTAGCCGTATTTAAATTGGTAGAATGTGGAAGAGCTTGGTCACTTCTGACTTCACCCCCGTTTGGGCCCATCCGTTTGGGTCTGTGCTGTGTTTACGTGACTGAGCACACGCCTAAAGACCAGACTGGTACACATCAACTCGTCTAAGCTGAGATAAGAACATATCTCTGAATGTAAAATCGGTGGCCTGTTCCTTTAAGTTCCTTTAACACTTAACGAGCATGTGACCAACATGTGATTGTTTGTTTTTTTAGAACACTAATTATCTATTTTCCTTAGAATCATGAGCATAGGGGCACATTTTGTTACAAAGCAGCTTTAAAAAACTGGAAAGCATGACCCTTTTTAGCTCTGTGATCATAAATACTGCCTAATAATGAACATAATAATGAACTATTTTTGTTTCAAACACAGCTAATTGTTTTTTATCGTTGCACTGAGCCGTGTGTCCTGCTCTGTGAACTGACCCGTTCCTCCCCTAGTACATAAAGACCTTGACCATGTTGAACATTGAAAAGCACAAGAGAAACTCTAACTCTCGTTGTTTTTGCTCCGTTCTGTGCGGTCCAAATCAATAGAGTCGTCCATCCGTGCCAGAAAACTTCAGGAACCCGACTAAACGCAATCATTTAAATGGTTCATTATTACAAACGAGGCCAGGACACATTTGACAAAACCAAATTGATCTTTGATCTGGAATGTTGGAGCGCTCATTCGTATCACAAGCCTCCACTTCTTCAACCTCTGTCTAATGACCGGGGTGCTGTAGTGTTAACGCCTTGCACGCTGCCATAGCAACCAGTCATCTTGCGAAAAAACAAACCTACTTCCTGCTCCCCCCTTTTCCTTTTCTGCCTCGTCCACTTAATTGTCGGTTCCCTCGCTCGCTCGATGGCTATAGCACCCGCAATTTTCAGCTTTTCCCTCTGTCTGCAAAATCACCGGCCGTGTCCTTCAGCGGCCCCGGAATGATTGTTTGGAGACATCAATCATCGCGGTCAGCCTTGGGGAGGGGGAGTCTTTTGGAAAACCGAGGCTCAGGACTGGAGCAATTACAGATCAGGGGTGCGTTTGATTCTGGCACACGGCGGAGAACGGGAGCACAGCACTAATTATCCAGGCATTTTAGGGATTTGGAGTGTTTGTGACATTTCTGCACAGACCTAAAAAGGTTAGTTCAGTTTAAAAAGTTGATAAAAATGGAGACATTTGATTAGACTTCATGATTCAAATGTTTAATTCGACATAACTGCAGAAGTCTGCTGCTTTAGAGGGAGTTTGGAAACATAACATGAGCGGAAAACAATATGAATAGTTAAACCTTCTTTAGATTATTATCATAGAATGTTCCAGGAATCTCAATAATCGTCGACAACACTATCCCAATATGTGTTTACTACTTTTAACGTCAATGACCATTACATCCTCTCAGGAGCCGTCTGATGTTGATCTTCGAGGGATTATTATGCTTGGTTTGGGTTTTGGATTCTACTTCAGCTCTGCAACGTAGTTTTCAACAGATCCATCGAATTGAGTCAACACCAAACCTCAGTATTTGTGTCTGCTGTGAACTACAGTGGAGATTAAGGTTGTTGGTTTGGGAAGTATTAGTCGGAGAGGCAGAAGAGACTGATTGTTTTCGTAAGGCTGAGAAGGCTTCATTGTTCTTCATCGCTGCACATAGCAGTCTGTGAGTGCAAACAAAGTGTATGTCTATAAAAGGCTTGAAAGGTGATTGTTTGAGAGACAAACATAACAAGATGTATGGTTAGAGCTGCACAATGTGGGGAATTAACAGGAATATAAGAATGAATGGGAATAAACAACTGAAGGTTGCTTCTTTGCAGACAGGTTTAAACTGAAGCATGAACATGTGATTTGATGGTTGTACACTGAAATATCTACCACAGAGAAAGGGTGTATACTAGACTCAAACATCCATCTTACATATATTCATCATTGTTATACAGCTGTGCAGTATCACAATATTATATTGTTTACAAAAAGTCCATAATTTAGGTTTGTTCTGTTTAATGCAGCTCTGTGTCAGACACAGGCCCCGCCCACTCCTCGTACTGTATTAGTCACCGCCGTTCATCATGATCTGAGTGAATTTAATCAAGCACAGTGTGATCAAACTAAATCATTTTCATTGTTCCACCTCTAATTAGAAACAGCATTAAGTAGAAAGTAGGTTTAGTAAATGACATGGTCCTCCTCTTCTATGGACCGTGGTGTGACATCACTCAAACGCATGTTTATGGTTCAAAAACATCATTAATGGGTAGCTAATAGTTCACCAATTGTTCACAAAATTAAAAAATGCAAAAATGACCCAAACTTTCCAAGCTTCAGTTCCCATTGAACATTTCCGGGAATTTATTAAGAGTTTTCCGCCCCTTTGCACCATTACATATGGTAAGGCTGGATTTCCTTCATGAAGATCTTAAAGGATCTATATCCTGCTATTTTAGCCATTCCAAAGTTAAGTATAGGCGTGCATATGATATATTGTACCTCTACCATTATGGAGCACTCATTTTTGTGATAAATATAAGTGTTTTCTGGAGGTATTTTTCGAACCCGGAAGACAAAACGCTTCGATTCAGTTAACTCCGCCCCCTCTCTCCGCACATACTTTACCGTAATATAAATAAACAGCAATAAGTGAAGTTACTTCACGATGCAGTTATACGGAGTTGACATCTGCAACACAGCTTCATAAATGGCTAGCACACATGCTAATATGCTAACACACAAGCTAACACGCGTTTGGACTGATTCACCCTCTGGTCCATCGCTGTTTACATTATGGGACTCGCGTTGGTTATAAAAGTTAATCCACTTTGGTTCTGGCGAAGGTTCACAAACATCCATCAGAGACAGTCACAGAAAAACTATATTTTGGTGAAAGTCGCCGAATCCCGGAGAAAAAAACAGCTGAGTGGCCTCTTCCTGAAAAAGGTTGAATAAACTCCTCGTCCTCGTAGCCAAACACGCTTCTTTTTCTCCGTGACATGATCGTTAGTTAAGAATAAAGAACAGGTGTGTCCAGTTATAACGAGCTCCATCTTCAGCTGCAGCACAAACATGACTGATCTGTTCAGACTCTCAGGGATGTGTTTGTTTTGGCCTCAGCTGACCTGGAAGCACCTCGGGCACATCCTTTTTATTTTTTTTAAATATTTTTTTTCTTTTTGTTTCTCTCTTACGACAGAAATAATGAAAAAGCTGTTTTACAAATTAAAATCAGGCTGTAAGACATTACATTACAGACGTCGAGCACTTCCGTTCCGCTGTTACGACACAACTGAACACTCAGTCGTTCACCAGGAGAGGGCGGAGCCTCAGAGAGCAGGATTCAGGAGGATTACTGAGAGCTGCATGAATGAAGCCACAAACCACTCTGGGGGTGTTTTTGATAAGGAAATAGCATAACAACATGGCTAAAAGCTCCAAAAAGTTGATTTTGCATGATATAGGACCTTTAAAAGGTTTAACCTGTTGGTTTTACAGATGACGTTTAGCTCTAATGTAGCCGTGTTCCTTATGACCTTCAGATGGTATATGTGGAATTGCCCATATATGGTCATGTTGAAAACAGTTAAGGGGGAAAACAATTTGGAGAAAAATCGAAACTTTCTCTAATTATTACACTTTTTAGTTTTCTACTTAATAAAGATACAAAGACATGGAGCCCATAAATACATAAATAAGAGAATTCTAACATGATGCTACATGCTAGCATCGGGCTAATGCTAATGGTTAGCTAGTGCTAGCTACAACTGCCGTTTTTTTTTTTTTTTCACTTCTACTGAACAATCTGCTGTGAGAAAATATCCATTATTATTTATGTGATAAATAAGTTCATATTCCATCAGAAAATGGCTGAAAAGAGTGAAAAATTGTGTTTCTCTAAAGATTCTATTTTCCCCCTCGGTGAAGCCACGCCCCCTTCTATGACGAGATGCCGTCTGTGTCTATATCTGATCTCAGTTATTTGTTTTTGAACCTTTGCTAATGTCAGTAGTGGCTGAGGTGTAGTCTCCACAGACAACATAACCCAAACCATCCCGTGCCTATAAGTTAGTCATCAGCACATGTGCGAGACGCTGGTGTTTCTCATTACTAAAACCCACTGTGGTGCTGTTTGCATAACTAATCCTTTCGCACCCTCCCAGCACAATGGATTGTCGCTTCATTAGCCGTCCAGCATCTTGCTTTGTTTTCATTATAATCTCCCATTTGCTGTCCCCAAATGCTGCTCTCCATCCAACTGCGTTTTATCTCAATGACTCCCTGATGATGCCACATATGCGAAAATAAGTGTTCATATTTTGTTCTGTTTTCAAAGGACAAAAACGATTAATTACCGCCGCCATAAACCCACTTCCAAATGGCAGTTCACCTTGGATCCTGCAAAAATGGCACTTTAACTCCGCGCAAAGCTGATTCTGATGCTACCTAGCAGCTGCCAGTTACGTCGCCGCAGAAGTCATCGCATCTGTTCGGAGGTTGTTTTTGAAAATGAAAAATGGCAGGCGGCTTTTTAAGTCCGCCAACTCAATTTACAGGCTCCATCTACTTTGCATCTTCAATAGAGTGGAGTGTTATGAAATCAATGCTAAAATAATCCCCTGGCAATTTTCCACCTGCGCTACGTCGATGGCATTAGGAGGAGGAGGAGTGGAGTGAGCTCTGAACGCACTTGGAAATGTGATACATACTGTATGTCGTCATGGCGATGATGCGGAGGGCAGCGGTTTATTAGCGCTTCAGGTCAAGATGGATGACAGGCGAGAAGGATGCTGTGGACGTTTATTGTAAAATGTTATTATTGTAATGCTTTCGATTGAAATTGGATATTTTATACAGGCTGTAGTAATGGGTTACGGGAGATCAATACAGTTTGAGATGGAATGATTTGAATTGAAGGTAAAAAATCTGCTGTTGTAGAAGTTCGTAGCAAACACTGTCCATAGACTAACATTAGTAACAGTAAGAGAAAGGCCCTGGAGCAGGTCCTATAGGTCAGCGCTGGTAATACACCTCAAACTATTACCACTAATGCAAGATAGAGGAAATCATGGTTTCAGTTTGATGGGCTTATTAAACACTATTTTGTAAAGAAAATACAGTTTTTCCTTTTTTTTTTTTTTTTTTTCTTTTACATTTACACTTTTTACTGCTTGCACACTTACAGGCTGCACTGCCGCAGGTTTTCGTCGACCTCAATGTGGAAGTGTTGGGATCTGACGTGTAACCCGTGTCCAGCTCAGACACTCCCCGGGCAAGCAAAGCCCCTCCACATTTAGGTTAAAGTGAGCCTTTATCATTTTAAAAGTTACTCATCTACTGTTCCTCAGCCAAGAGCAGCGTTGATTAGAAGTTCAGCCATAATCACTCGCCAAACCCGCCTCACTTTTGCGTTTACTGCCAGTGAGTGCCTCTCGTGCCTGTTGGCGGCGATATATTGGCCGCAGGGTCCAAAGCGTGGGAAAAATGTAGTGGCTTATAGGCCGGAAATTACGGTATAACAAATTCTATTCTGTTTTGGGCCGAAAGTATGCAGACATTTTTGAAGTATCTGTTATACCATAGATCAGTGGTGCCAAAGTGGGGCCCGTGGGCCAAATTTGGCCCGCCGAAACAATTATGTTGGCCCACCAGAGGGTGATCTACTTTTGCGCTGCGTGTGGTTAATACTAATTCTCTTCCATTCATCCTCAATGGTAAGTATGGATGCAGCACAGTTTTTGGCCACCATCGTCAAATTGGGGGCGCTGTTTCACTCCTTTTGCAAAAGTTAAGGAAACACTGTTGTGGTGTCTTGGTGTTTATCAGAGCGTTGTAGCATCAACTTTCACAGTTTTCCAACTTTTATTGCAAAGGTTGTTGACATTAACAAAGTACATGTTAAAAATTGACTTATAAAATAATTTATGCTGAACTGACACTTTCAAAATGATCAAATGTTGCATTTTCTTTGACAAATGAATGAGGTAAAGTCACTGTAGGTGCTGTGTGTTTTTTTTTACATGTTCCACTAAATTGCTACAATTGTTGATTTTGTTCTACTAAAACTAAACTTTTGCCAGAGTTAGCATTTGTTTAATATAGCATGTTATTTCCGTAGATAGAATCAAATGCAAATGTATAGGCTATCAAAAAATACAATAAAGTAACTATAATTATTTGCAGTTATATGTCTTTCACACTTGACATCGCCGTATTTGGCCCGCGACCCACAGGCACTTTTTCATTTTTGCCCTCGGAGACCAAAAGTTTGGGCACCCCTGCCATAGATTCTGCTATTAAGTAAATATTGGAATCAACAACAAATTATCTCTGTTCTGCCAAGGATCTTCCAAGTTTGATGGTAAAACTTCCATTGTACCACTGCTCCATCGTGAAGCCTTGGGGAACGGAAACATCTGGTCTTCGGTGCGTCTTGGCAAACTCTCACATGTGATAATAGCGTGAGATGACACTGCTGACGGTCGCCATGTTTTACACCTTTTATCCTGATTCAGGTTTCCACAGACTCGCGTGGGGAATCATTTAGCATCATTTAGCAGCACCTCCTGACTTCTCCTGTGTCGCCTTGTCCTGATGAGGCCTTTGTTTCCCTGTCCTCCTCCTGATTAAAGCAGCAGCAGCCGTGCGTTGCTCGCTGCTTATTTCCCAAAGTGCCACTGCGCCCCCAGCCATCAGGAGCCACGCGAGGGCCAATCAGCTGTCAGGGAGACGTCTCGCCGTGATTGGACGACGAGTGGGCGCTCCACATAAGTGCAGCTCAAGGAAAAACGGCCGACGCGGGATAAACACGCGGGGGCCATGAAGCTGTCTCGGCCCTGTCAGCGCACAGTATAGGGCAGCGTTTATTACCCGGCGACCGCGAGACATCTGTCAGCTGATTGGACGGCTCCTCCTGTATATTCTGACAGGCCCCGGCCATGGACGGACGGTAAAGGTGTCAGCGCTCGGCTGTTTATCCATCAGCTTTCAGTTCTATACGCACTGTGTTCATGTGTGTGCCGTGGAAAAGCTATATTCATGCTTTACTTCCTCTGTAGTACACGCTACTGCAGTATCACTGTGTACTCTTGCACTCGAGCTCCTCTGTGTCCTTGATCCAGAAACTTCATACAGCTTTCTTAATACTGCACCGAGTGGATGAAGTACAGATAAATATATATAGACCCAAGTATATAGCTTACCTAGTGGTGGTTTAAGTGCTTGGTTTTATGAAGAAGAAGAAGAAGAAGAAGAAGAAGAAGAAGAAGTTTATTTATATAGCACCTTTCACAGATATACAGTACAGTAGTCACAAAGTGCTTTACATGAGACAGTTTTAATGAGACATTAAGGGCCTCTCACCGTCCTGGAGACTAGTTGGAGACTGGAGATTTCCCCTGGAGATAAGGCGAGTCTCCAGGTAGTCTTGGCGACAACAAGCATTGCAGACTGCATGGAGACGTGAAAAAGTCTCCATGTTGTCTCCGCATAGTCTCCAAGAGGGCTGCACAATTTCAAACAGCAATGTCGCGAATACTAGGACAACAAATAGTGTCTGTACCAATGCAACACCTGCTGGAGACCGGTTAGACCTCTCCAAGATCATGCAGAGACTCCACTGCATAGAACTGGAGACTCGTCAGGGGACGTCTCAGATCCTCACAAACTTAAGCATGGTGCTTGTTGTAAAAAGTTAAAGAGCTGCTTTGATGCATTTGTTTATACCACAAACTGAACTCATTTACAGTCAATCTCAGCGCGTGGTTCTCGACCTAAGTATGGCTTATTTTGTTCCCATGTGCTGTATTTGCATTTAAAGGACTAGTTCACCGGTTTTCCATACTGATTATGTTCTAACCTGAGCTTAGACGAGTTGATGTGTACCTGTCTGGTCTGTGTGCATTTGGAAGAGCGTGGTCGCTTCCAGCTTCACCCCCATTTGGAGCCATAGGAATATACTGGGAGAGGCCAAATGCTAACAACATCTTTGACCAGACAGGTACACATCAACTCGTCTAAGCTCAGGTGAGAACATATCTCAGTATAGAAACACGGTGAGCGATTCCTTTAATGCATCTGCAATCACTTGAGAAGACAATACTTTTGATTAGTGACCTAGCTGAAAGAAAAGTTAAACTCTAAGCACTTTTCAAGGCTTTATTCCGGCTCCCGCTCCTATATTTTGCTGTTTGATTCCCCCTAGCCTTGGTTTTTCTGCATGATGGAGGACCTTTTAAACATTAATGCAGTGCCAGGCATAGGCATGTGAGGCAGACATTTTAAACTGCACTGTGAGCTGGCTGTCAATCAACCACAGTATTGGCTAAATGAGGGCACTTACGTAAGATCCTACCTTAAACTCCGCTCCCTCCGTGTCGGTCTATCTATCTGCTCTTGCATCAGCGCTCGCCCGTGTACTCCCCAGAGAGGGGCTTTTGTAGCGGCTGTTTTGATGTTGAAACACATTCTATTGCCATTGTTGATACGGACTCCGACAGAGGTATTAGCGCCTGACATCGCGCTGTCGGAATCCCCTTGTGTTTTACCAAAGCGAGGCCGATCCTTTTGGGATTTCTGTAGCGCAGGTCGTGTTTTAGAGTTCACACAGGCCACTCACAAAGCCATCATCGTCTTTTTCAAACATTTCTATATGTACTTAGGACACATTTGGCTTTCTTTTGTAACTGTGTGGTGTTTATTCCTAATTAGAACCCAAAATATGAGACTAGATTTACAACAAGAAAACTCTAGTCTCCGCTCAATGAGAGAGATAACGATGCACCGATCTGATTCTGGTATCGGATATCAGAGCCAATACTGGAAAGATTACGAGTATCAGCTACGAATATCTGATACTGAACCAATAGTAATAATTTGGCTCTCACCTAAACAAACTTTCACCGACTAAATCCAAGTGAATATGGACATTTTGAAGGGCAGAGCCTGGAGAATTGAGTGTCGCGGATAGCAAGTGTATGCTAATGCTAACGACAGCTAATCAAGGCTGGGACAGAAATAATGATTGTATCACCTAATAGTCAAGCGTTTGTTTGTATTTTAGTTTATGAAATTCTGTTAGAGAATAACTGATCTAACATAAGTGTAGGACTGCAACTAACGATTATTTTGTAACCGATTAATCTATTGATTATTTTTACAATTAATCGAAATGTTTTTTTTTTGTTTTTTTTTATACATATAACTTAAAACAGTACTAAGTAACATGTTTACCATAATAAATCCTTCCCGTAGTCCCTGTGGGGGTAATACAAGTGTTTATGGGATGATTGGAGGGTCTTTCATCGCCCCCTGGTGTCTCTGGACAGAAAACCATGTTTGCAACTTGTCTGCCACCGGACCGGAGTCACCAATACACACTAACAAAATCACGAAGAAGAAGCTAACATGCTAACGGGCAAAGCTAACTGCGGGCTAACGTCACTTTAAACAGTATTTACAGCCAAGTTTGAGTGAAAAAAAATATTTCCATTGTATAATTGGATGCACAGTAACCCTCTCTCCCTTCGCCTTTCCTGTCAGTGCAATATTTACTCTCCAAGGCAATTAATAAGTTAAAAAATCGTAACTTGCTACTACACCTGCAGTTGCGCTTATGGCCTCTAGGGGGAGAGTTACTTAGTACTGCTTTAAGTGGCGCTGCTTGAGGATGTGTTGATGGAGTAAACTAAAGGGAAATGCTTGTTGGAGGCTCTATTCATGACATTTACAATGTACAAAACACTACAGACCAAAAACATTAAAAAACACTACTATTTTTTATGTCATTTTTGCTCCATTTAAGTCTGTGTGAACCAGAAAACAATGAATCGATTACAAAAATAGTTGTCGGCTATTTCAATAATCGATGAGTCGTCGATTAATCAATTAGTCATTTCAGCCCTACATTAGTGTAATGCACAAGTTATGATGATCAGATTATGTGAGTTGTAAATATTAATGTAATCTTATATCCAAGGATATTTAATGTAGAAAAGTCCAGTGATCCTAATGTAATGTTTTTCCATTAGTTTATTAATGGATATAATTGATCTGTGTCATGTTGTTTGTAAGAAAAGATCAGACTTTATTGATGCCAAATCCCCCAAACAGCGCGACAGTCAATGTGTTAAGAAAGTCTCTTGGTATCGGTTAATATCGGATATCGGTAGATAATCAATCCCCTAATATTGGTGTCGGAAATCAAAAAAGCTGGATCGGTGCAGCTCAAACCAGTTGAAATCCACTGTTCTTCCAACACATGTCTTTGGTTGAATAACGTCCTCTTTGTCAGTCTACAGAAGCAAACAGGGAGTAGGTAAAAAACACATCCTGGAATTACAATGGAAGACACAGCTCGCTTCTTTATTATTCACAAGAGCACTTGCACTCAAGACACTGCTTCACCTCCATATTTCTGTCTTACCTACTTTCTTTTCAGAGCAGGGGGGAGAAAAATCTATGTTTTGCCCTGTGATCCTGCTTCATACGCAGTGATGCCAGCATAAAGAGAATTTAAAAATCCATAAAAGCTTGGCATGGAGAATCAGTGGAGCCATTTACTTTCACAAAAGTGCTCATTTCTTCTCCAACTCAACATGTTTTCGTGAAGCCCATTGATTAAATTTTCGAGGAGTAGTTATCCCACAGGTCAAAGGATCAAGCTAAATGATGCGTAACTATCCCTGTGCTGCTCCCAAACGTTAAGAAAAATACTCTTCTAATATTCTCTCCTCTTTGGTCTTTTTTTCACCCACAGTGCCTCCCGTGCTGTCGGTTTTCCAACAGTCCTTCAACGCCACGGCAGACTACCAGGAGTCCGTCACCTTCACCTGCATCACGTCCGGATCCCCCGACCCTCTGGTCACGTGGCACAGGTAAGTGCACTCACGGAGAGCCCTTCAGCACGGACACTTCACTTGATCTCATCTGGGGGGGGTTTTGTCCACTGAATATCACACGGCCACTCACGGTCCACTCACACGGGAGTATTACAATGTCACCAATCATAGCGTCGGACCGAACGTTTGGCTTTGAGGGGCAAAGAATCAATCGATATTTCACTAGTTTAACCTCTTGACCCCCACCTGAATCAAGCACATGCTCTCGAGAGGAAAACGAGGAGGAAAATGTGACAAAAACACAACAGAAAAGTGATAAAAGAGCAACAAAAATGTGACAAAAGAAAACAAAGAACATAAAAAAAGTCACAACAACATGGCATGTAAGGAAGCTAGATTTTTGGGTAATGCTGAACTTGAGAAAATGCACTCAGTGAAGGTGGGGGGTAAAGGTTTTTAACTTGTATTATGTATGGGGTTAGCATTAGCAGTTCACTTTAAACAGAAACATGTCCTGTGCCTTTATGAACACAAAGGACAAAACTGCCAGAGGGGAAAAGAACATAACACTTTAACAAACGCTGGAGTCTGGATGTATTTTTTTCCAAAGAGAAGTACAGAGACATGGAGAGGTGCAAAGTGGTTCAACAGCCAATAAAGATCCGAGAATGCTAACGTTGGCTTCATGCTACATGCTAACGGCTAGCTTTGAGTGCTGGTTTTTCACTTCTGCGGGACAGTCTAATGCAGTCCTTTTCAAACAGGATTGCCCGTGTGACCGGGGGTGTTACTGTGTCTAAAAACGTTGGCAGTGGACTGTGAGGACACGAATAAATGTCAATACATTACACCTCCGTCACACTGGAAGCTCATTCAGGTCCTTCAGCATAAACGTGACGAATATCACCAGTCATTCCCCTGTAATTTAGGGGAAATCATGCACATTAACTGTCCACATTGAACCATTAAAGAGGGGGTATTATGCTTTTGTCAGTCCCATAGCACCAGTCTATATCTCACTACAATGATGACAAACCTTCTGTTGGTCTGTAAATGCAGTAAATTAGAATAACTGCCTTGTATAAAATGTCTCTCTCAAAATGGCTGTAGTGAATGTCTTGAAATAGGCCTCTGTCTCTTTAAGAACCTCTGAGCCTTTAGACACGCCCCCTCCACACGCTGTCTGTGGCATCAGTGGGGAGGGGGTTCTGCTGAGGAGCAGTGGTTGGTTACTCGGCTGGTGACGAAAGCTCGGAGGCGTCTCCAGGAGGTGGGGGCGTTCCTAGGAGGACTCAGGCAAACCTATCCCTAAAATGGCCGCCATCAGAGTTTTTACAGATTACTCAGAAATACGGGAATGTGCCAAGGCAACACTTCAGCCATGTTTTTAATGAGGGAGTGACAGAATAACATGATGATCGATTTTGCATAATACCCCCCTTTAAGAGATCCCACAGTGCTGTGCTCCTGCTCAGTGGTGTTCATTGGTCACCTAAGAAAATAATTGAGAAGAACTGATCTAAAAAAACATTCACAACATTTAAAAATTTCTTTGTGAGTGCTCAGTCCGACCCCATCATCAGTAACATTTTGCACAACACACTTTTTAAAACACTGATTGATTTGTGATCACCTCCACAGGAATAAGATGGAAGTTGCGGTCGTCACCTCCGGCATTTGAGCTAAAGAACTACCGTCATTTCCAGACTGTGAGCCGCTACTTTTTCCACGCGTTTTTTAACCTTGCGGCTTATAATAAAATCGCTTCATGTCATCAATAAGAATGCACCTGCGCTATTTCCAATCAAAGAACTCCGAAAAGAGAAACACGCAACAACAGCTCCACATACAAACACAAAGATACGGTGTGCACTTGATACAGCAGTGAGAAAATGACAGTGTTGTGAAGAGGTCAAAGTGTTTCCAGCTCACGAGAGACAGCAGTTAATGAAAGTGTATAGTCTGATTGCCTTTCTCAGTACGTTATGTATCTCTGACATACGGACACTTATAACAACACTGAATAAAGTGGTACTAAGTGAGACCGATAACATTCACACTACACACACACCCATCACATTATCCATTTACAGGAGGCTGATGTGTGAGCTGATCATAGTTGTATCTATACCTGTTAGCATGCTCCTCTGTATAGGAAAAGTGCATTCGCTTTGTATCTGGTGACACTGCCGACTGTAATGAGAGTTTAAGGGTCTCCGAGCGCCGCCGCGGTGTGGCAGAGTGCGAGGCCAATGCATCACTTTGCAAATGGTCTATAGACATAAGCATTCTGTTTGTTCTGGGGGGGGGCCATAGGAAATGCAGTTTTAATGACGTCGCAGCGTGACAGAGAAACACAGGGAGTATTTGTACACAGCCAGACGTCCAATCACACGACAGACAGAGATTTTAATTATTCCGAACTTTACATGTGCCGTATGGCCCGTGACTTTGAAAAATGGAGCAGCACAGATTGAACTCGTCGGGTGTTCGTATAAATGACGTGCATCCAAGTGCCAACGTTTAGCATCATTTGGAATGTCATTTCAAACGATGAGGTCTGATTCACAAACAAAGCTACAGTGAGCATTTCCTCTGTTGTATTGTGTGTCTTTTAGCATGTTCAAAACAAAAGATATGCCACTACTCTGAACAAAAGCATGCTAGGAAACCTACGGCAGTGTGATAAATACATATTGAGTGCGGAAAGGTTTATGGATTAAAATGTTGAGGACAGATCTGAAAGTAGGGCTGGGTTATTTTGGAAAAAAAAAATTTGATTATTTTTGTTTTAACGGAAAAAAAAAACAATAAATGTGGTCTTTCCTGGACTTACAAGTAAACAGATGCTGCGGCCAAACAGAAAAGTGCAGCTAACTCACACACACACATCTGCAAAGGAGACGCAAAACAGGGAAATGTTTTTGATTGATTGATTGAGCTGTTTATTTGAGCTGTTTACATTTATATTTTTACAGCAGTTAAACATTTCATCACAATACTATCCCTCGTTGGTGCATGGCTTGTCTTCAGAGCCTCACGAGGCCACGACTTACAGAGTGAAACTTACTGTGCATAAACAAATACTAAATTTATAAGTCTAAAAGAAGATCAAACTTACAATTCACTGGTTAAAGTCCAGGTAATCCACCGCTGCAGCCTCAGAAATAGTCCATATAGTTTTCCCCTTTGAAGGTAAACTCCCCCCCCCCCCCCATCGTCCTGGTCCTCTGAGGCTCCTCATGTGTTTCTGTTTTGCCCATTTGACGGGTTAGCGTGACTTTGTGGCTGATTTTACTCTTAAAGTCATCAGGTCCTCATGCTGCGGCATGTGTCATACGTGCTTCCTGTTTGTTTGGGCCGAGTGTTTCCCTGGGATTGACCTGACAGGCGCTGCAGCATTGCACCGTGCAGATTTTTTTTTTTCAGAATGTGACAGGACAGGCCAATTCTCCTCGATTAAAACACACCACGCGATTATCATGATCGACCTGTATTAAAATTGCGATTAAATAAAAATTCGATCAATTGCCCAGCTCTATCTGAAAGTATACAGTAGAATCACAATCAAGTCATAATATTTTTAATGATGATATGATTGAAGCAAGACTATTCCAGCATGCTTGGAAAGCTTACATAGGTCCACGATAGATTCTGGACGTGTGTAGAAGTTTGTGTCTTCACAGACCTGACAGTCTTGCCTGCAGCTGGAGGCTTTTGTTGTCGCTGCTCTGAGGCGTCTGGTTGTACGAGTGCTTTTGAAAGCCTCTCCTGGCGTCACCGGGGTTCTGATTCAGATAAGATGTTACATATAGATCTAATCTGACTACAGTCGGCCCAGGCAGAAGTCCAGTGTCAGGTTTACACACCAGACCCCCCTTGTTCATGTAACTGCTCTGAAACACAGATCATGTCCAAAGCTCTTCTTCCCTTTAAAGAGAGGAAGAGCCAGAGGAGCTCAGGGTGTTCGGCGTAGTCAGAACCACATGCTCTTCAGGAGATTCGGGCAGAACAGCAGATAAAAGTAGGAGAGGAGGAACTCGAGGCACAGCTGTTTTGTTGTGGTTACATTTATTCAACGCCAACACGTTCCACACTTAGGTCTTTTTCCAGGCATTGGGCCTGAAAACAAAACCTGTGTGTGGAGAAACACGCGGCGTGTAAAATAAATGTAACAACAACAAACAGACGTACAGCAGATTTCTCCTCTCCTACACTTTTCTTACCTTTTTGTTTCTTTTTTTTATGTTCAAACAACCTCCAAAGGATCTTGAAGTCTCCACATAAACAGTGATGTAACAGCAGACATCGCCCCGTGTGCCCTCTTCACCTGACTTCACCTCCGACTGTCTTTGCGAAGTCTCAGCGCGGCAGAAAGTCAGTCTCTCAGCGTGTTTAAGTGTTCCTCTTTGTTATGCACGGACGCTCCTTTAGATTAAAACTGCCGCTCTTGACATTTATACGACACGGCATTTATTCTGAAACAACACGGCTGTTTGTTGTTGAAATTGTTTTAGAGGAAAGTCAACTTTTAATCTCTTTGTTGCTACACTCAATTCTAATAGCGCAGGATTTTTGACTAGTGTCACGTATTGTATTATTTACTGAGAGAAATACATTCACTCTGAAACCACAGCCATGGGTCTATGAATCTGGTGCATTCTCCCCCGGTGGGGCTGCCATCGTCTCTGTGGGGACGATCTAGCTAACCTGTCAATGTGTGTTTGGCATTGGTTGTAGAGGCCGCAAGAGCCATGGTTTCTGTATGTTGCCCCGGGGCAGCTATATGTTTGAATGACTGGCTGGAAAATGAAACCATCTGTAAAGTGATGTAAGGTTAGGAGCAGGGGCGGAGCTGCTTGGGCCCCCCTGAACTGGCTCATTATGCACAGCTACATGAATAGTCTCTTGGTAAGAGTTGTCCTGATGACTAAGTTGCTGCAGTTACATTATCTCACCACTAAAGCTCTCTGGCGCTATTTATCCCCCTCCTGCTTTAGTGAGTGATGGCTTCTTAATGTTCATTATTAATGAGAAGAGGACTTACATTTACACATGGCTCCACCACTCACCAGTGGTAATGGTTTCTACTCTGTATAATATAACATAATATACAGCAGGTGTCTCGCCCATATATGGTCATGTTCTCAGCAGTCAGAGGGAAAACATATATATAATTACTCCAAAACTACTTTAAGTTCTTAACTCCCACTTTAACCAAGCACATTTACTCCAGTTCAGCTTTACCCAAATCTAGAAGCTTCTCCACTGAATGTTACAGACAAGACACCAGTGTAACCCCTCATTTGAAAGCTAAGACCTTTTGGGCACGTTTTTGTTGCATTCTTTTCACTGTTTGGTTGCTATTTTTTATGTTTTTTTGTCATGTTTTAGTCACTTTTTTGTCATTTTATTGTTGTGTTTTGACCCTTGTCTATGTCTCGTTTTGTCACTATTTTGACTCTTTTATTTCCAGGAAGTTTTTAGATTTGGGTAAAGTCGACCTGGAGAAAATGTGCTCGGTTAAGGAGGGGGTTAAGAGGTTGAACATATGCTGAATTATATAATGAATATGTTGATCCACCAAGATACAAAGACATGGAGAGGAGCAAAGTGGTTCACCAAGCCCATCGATTCATAAATAATGGAGAATGTTAGCAGCATGCTACATGCTAGCGCTACCTACGACTGAAAAAACATATATATGGATCCGAGTAAGACTTTATTTGTATGTCATGAATAAGTTCATATTCCGCCAGAAAACGGCTAAAAAGACTGATAAATTGTGTTTCACATAGGGCCCCACGTGAACTTTTGCTTGGGGCCTCGGGGCGCCCTTGCTACGCCACTGGTTGGAATGGTTGCAATTCAATAGCAGGTCGCAGGAGGAAAAACTGCTGCTGACTTGCTGTGGCTGAATCATTCCTTTACATATCTTTCATCATTCCACCATCCTGCAGTTTCCTTTTCCTGACAAAGCTAATATTTCAGTTGGTCCCTGCTCCCTTCCCCTTCCTTTCTCCCCAAAATGGCCGCCTTTCGTTTCCAGCTGTTATTCCTTCGCGGCCTTTTGTGCGACTTTCAGTTTTCTCCCCCCAACGGTGGTGAAACTCGCCCCGCCTGTGTGCAATTCAATATACTCGGGGATAAAGTGGGCTTTTGTGTCGAGGAGAAGTGGGCATCTATTATAGAAAACGCTATCTCAATGGCCGCCGCCTGGGCGCCGCCATGTTTATTTCCCATACCGACTTTGAAGCTAAGCAGGGACGGGCCTGGTTAGGACTGGGATGGGAGACCGTTTGGGAAGACCAGGAAGCCGCGGTGCTGCGGTGCTGCTGTCCGAGGACAACCCGCCGTCACAAAAACGCGAGTGCACGAGATCAGACTGCCGTGCGTGTGCGCGCATCAAAACAGGGCGCTGTGTGTGTGCGCGCGCGTTTGTGTGTGTACGCGTGTGTGCGTCCGTGCGTGTATGTGTGCGCGCGTGCATCCGGACAGGGCTGTGTGCGCGTGCGTGCGTGCGTGCGTGCGTGTGTGTGTGTGTGTGCGTGCGCAGGCGTGTATGTGTGCGCGCGCGCATCCAAACAGGGCAATGTGTGCCATCGTCACTCACCCTAAACTGCAGCTGCAGACGCTCCGCACAGGTACAGGTACATCCTCCAAAACACATCTGCGTGTCTTTGTTTCAGTATCTCCTGCCCAAAACCTGCTCAAACACGAGCCTCTAATCAAACGCGCTGCTCCGACTGATTTATCCTCCGTGTGAGTGAACGCGAAAATGAAACTACAACTTAACGAGCGCATGGCCTGCACTGCGTTGTTTTTTTCTTTTTTTTTACTTTGCTGCTGGACCATTTGTTTTCTATTTTGCTTTCACGTATTGTGAGCCCAGAGGTACATTTTATTCTAAAGCTGCTTTGAAAGCATTGCCAATTTTATTGTAAGGTTATAAATACTGTCTAACAACGATCATTAGGCTATTTCAGTTCAAAACCTACTCATTATTTGTTTTATTGTGCACTACCGTGATGCCCCAAGCCACGGGTCCTGCACCGTGACCCAAACCGTTAGAGCTCAACCCCTCATATTTATCCATAATTATTCCACTGTCTCTTGAATTCTATTCCCTGAGTTTAGCATATACCATCGCATATTGTCGTTGTAGTTTATAAGAAAGGAGCTCGGGTGCATCAGACACTCCAATTGCGGTTTGTTTGAAATTATTTTTTGCATTCATTCTTTTACACATTTGTAATGGCCATAGTTTTTGGAATGGGCTGGGAACCACTGTTCTACAGCTGACCTGTGTGACGGGTTGGACATTTCTTTGTCATCACTCATAATCTCAGGATATCAAATGTGGAGACTAGCCAGGCCCGGCCGAAGGCCGGGTCTCAGCTAGTTTTATGAAGAAGCTGCTCGGAATTCAATCACATAATGGTGGAGATGAAAATACAGCCAGCTCGCACATAAGGCATTATCAGAAGTGTGGAAAAGGTAAACAATATCAGTGCACAGACTCTGGGGTTCATTTTAAAGATATACATTTGAATATCTTCAAAACGCAATGAGGCCTGAGCGAGAATCAGAACGATATTGGAAAATAGATTTGGTGAAATTCATCATGTGGTTTCGAGGTCTTATTTCTGACCAGTCACAGACGATAAGAAGCCACTTTAGCCCGTTTTATATCACTATTGACCAGCGGCATCCTATTGTATATGAAGCGCGATTGAGCAACGTGGACAATCCAATTTGATTTTACAAGATGGGGCGTCTGTGATGTGGGTTTTGTGGGTTTTTTTTTTCCGTTTTGTCATTCTAGTCCACGGAGCCGTAGCAATTTCCCCGAGACAATGAGGCTGGGAGAATGAGAGATGACATGGAACAAAGAGACCCAAGACAAGGTCACCCTGCCACCACAACAGACCCAAACTTTCGCCGGACTCACTTTCTGCACGTCTTGGCGATAGTTGATCTAGTGCGAGGAGGAGGAGGAGGAGGAGGAGGAGGAGGAGGAGGAGGAGGAGGAGGAGGAGAGATGAAGCAGCTGCTGGACTTTAAACCAGACAAATCCTTTTAAAGGCGTGGTTCTAAGTCAGCTTTACATTAGCATAATATTCAGTCAATTACTACCACTATTTCATTTAACCTCTTAACCCCCACCTTAACCAAACACATTCTACCCTATCGCTTTTTTGTGGCTCTCAGTTTTAGGTGGGGGTTGAGAGTTTGAAGCTATTTTATTCCTTTTAACACATTGAGTGCCAAAACAAAATATTTTTTTATTACAAAACTAGACACTCTAATACACCTTACGTGTGGTTTTGGGAGCTCTGTGATGAACAGAAGTGAAATAAACTTGTGAAAAGTCACGATCTGGACATTTTATATATATTATTGTGTTTCTTTTTCTTTTTCTAGTCTGAGGGGGCGTGGTGTTAGTCTGAGTTTTTAAATGGTTAAAATTGGTCCAAGGACGGCTGAGAAACATCCTGTTAAAGTATTCAGTCTGAAAACCAGGCTGTTTAAATGCACACGTGGTGTTTCAAAACGTGTCAACAATGTTGTCGTTGAAAATTGAAACAAATATATTTAGGCATTTGAGAGAAGAGGAGAGAGGAGGAGAGAGGAGGAGAGAGGAGGAGAGAAGAGGAGAGAGGAGGAGAGAAGAGGAGAGAAGAGGAGAGAGAAGAGGAGAGAGGAGGAGAGAGGAGGAGAGAAGAGGAGAGAGGAGGAGAGAAGAGGAGAGAAGAGGAGAGAGAAGAGGAGAGAGGAGGAGAGAGGAGGAGAGAGGAGGAGAGAGGAGGAGAGAAGAGGAGAGAAGAGGAGAGAGAAGAGGAGAGAGGAGGAGAGAGGAGGAGAGAGAAGAGGAGAGAGGAGGAGAGAGGAGGAGAGAAGAGGAGAGAAGAGGAGAGAGGAGGAGAGAAGAGGAGAGAGGAGGAGAGAAGAGGAGAGAGGAGGAGAGAAGAGGAGAGAAGAGGAGAGAGAAGAGGAGAGAGGAGGAGAGAAGAGGAGAGAGGAGGAGAGAAGAGGAGAGAGGAGGAGAGAAGAGGAGAGAGGAGGAGAGAAGAGGAGAGAGAAGAGGAGAGAGGAGGAGAGAGGAGGAGAGAAGAGGAGAGAAGAGGAGAGAAGAGGAGAGAGGAGGAGAGAGGAGGAGAGAGGAGGAGAGAGAAGAGGAGAGAGGAGGAGAGAGGAGGAGAGAGAAGAGGAGAGAGGAGGAGAGAAGAGGAGAGAGGAGGAGAGAGGAGGAGAGAAGAGGAGAGAAGAGGAGAGAGAAGAGGAGAGAAGAGGAGAGAAGAGGAGAGAAGAGGAGAGAGAAGAGGAGAGAGGAGGAGAGAGGAGGAGAGAAGAGCAGAGAAGAGGAGAGAAGAGGAGAGAAGAGGAGAGAGAAGAGGAGAGAGGAGGAGAGAGGAGGAGAGAAGAGGAGAGAAGAGGAGAGAAGAGGAGAGAGGAGGAGAGAGGAGGAGAGAGAAGAGGAGAGAGAAGAGGAGAGAGGAGGAGAGAGGAGGAGAGAAGAGGAGAGAAGAGGAGAGAAGAGGAGAGAGGAGGAGAGAGGAGGAGAGAGGAGGAGAGAGAAGAGGAGAGAGGAGGAGAGAGGAGGAGAGAAGAGGAGAGAAGAGGAGAGAGGAGGAGAGAAGAGGAGAGAGGAGGAGAGAAGAGGAGAGAGGAGGAGAGAAGAGGAGAGAAGAGGAGAGAGAAGAGGAGAGAGGAGGAGAGAGGAGGAGAGAAGAGGAGAGAAGAGGAGAGAGGAGGAGAGAAGAGGAGAGAGGAGGAGAGAAGAGGAGAGAAGAGGAGAGAGAAGAGGAGAGAGGAGGAGAGAGGAGGAGAGAAGAGGAGAGAAGAGGAGAGAGGAGGAGAGAAGAGGAGAGAGGAGGAGAGAAGAGGAGAGAAGAGGAGAGAGAAGAGGAGAGAGGAGGAGAGAGGAGGAGAGAAGAGGAGAGAAGAGGAGAGAAGAGGAGAGAAGAGGAGAGAAGAGGAGAGAGGAGGAGAGAAGAGGAGAGAGGAGGAGAGGAGGAGAGAGGAGGAGAGAAGAGGAGAGAAGAGGAGAGAAGAGGAGAGAAGAGGAGAGAAGAGGAGAGAGGAGGAGAGAAGAGGAGAGAGGAGGAGAGAAGAGGAGAGAGGAGGAGAGGAGACAGGAGGAGAGAGGAGTTAGTCAGAAAGGAGAGTGTTTCATAAAACCCCCGTTTTCTCTGTTTCTAGAAAAAAATCTATGATTTTGATCGAAACTAGCCTGTTTTGAGGTTCAGAACCCTTTGGATTTCTCAGGAACCGAGACACGTACATTTAAACAGTTTTCACCAACGGAGAGCTTAGAGTCTCCCCTTTCAAACGAGCCATAGCCTGTGTCCATACATATAACATAGAATACGCTGTGGTGCTACAAATATCATGAAAAATATCCAAAACAGTGTTTTGAATGTGTTGAATTGTGAATCATGTTTCACCCTAAATCTGTGAGACTACCTCCATTTGGAAGATCATGAAAGACAAGATAAAATACTATTGCTATAATAACTGCTGCACCTTCATCTCCATCACAGTAAACGCTCCTGCCTGTGCAGTTAGCATGTGTTTTTACTGTCAGGAGACTCAGGCTAATAATGTGTTTGGCAGCAACATGCCTCTTAAGCTTTCAAAGCTTCCACCATTTCCCCTACTTCTACTCTGTGCGTCTCACTCTCTGCAGACGCTCAGACACATAAGGAAAAGAGGGAGGGAGACAGATGTAGATGAGCTCATGCTGAGCCTTCATCCTATTGTACATGTTTTTAGTGCTAGGGGAAACTGGGTGAAACCTACGCAGACAAAAGTGAGTCACCAGTGTCCAAACATGATAACAGTGCACGCTATGATGTGGCTTACCTCTACTGTTAAAGGGACTACATGAAAGTTGGTCATTTTATACTCACTCCTGCCACCTCAGGTCTTACGCGTAACTGCAGCTTCTATATTAAGCTCGTGCATGACGGTAACACCTTTCTGAGTGACAGTGCAGGATTTTAGAGGCAGTTTTGGTGAACAGGTCTGAGCTCATTCTACACATCAGGACATGGTGGAACATGTTGGGGGAGGAAAATACTTCATTTTTACATTTTTAAACTCCGTATAGTCCCTTTCATGTATTGTATTGAAGTTGTTTTTACATTTGACAAGTCAGACCCCCTGATTTATTTTGTTGCTGAACTCTGTGTAATACTTTTTCTCGTCTGGTCAAAAAAAATAATCCTTTTCCATTTCAACCACTTCCCGTTTTGCCTTTTTAATGATTGCTGCTGCCGTTTGTGTATTTTATTTATTGCAGTGCGCACATTAGTATTTTGCTCCGCGACTCAGGGTTAAGTCGGGCGATTCCGTGCAGCCGGTGGGAGAAGCATCAATAATGTGTTTTTAAACTCTGCTGATAATAGGTCGTTAGACTTTCTGTGATTCACGCGTTGCGGATGCTCCACGGGGCAAGGTAACATGGCTCACAACAAGGACGGCTCACACCGACACTGGGGGGGGGCGCTCCCGGGCCTCATCTGCATACGCTCAGGTGGACGGCCCAATTATACGTCCAATATGCTGTGTCGACAAAAGACGAGAACTTTTGTGTCCGCAACAGGAACCACTGAACGGATGAGTTTTAAAAGAGACCAATCCCACTTATAAGGTCTCAGAGTGAAATACGGGCGCTCTTTGGGGCTCCTCCTGCAGACCACCCTCTTAACCCCCGCCTTTAGTGGCTCATTTGAAAGCTAAGACCTACAAAAAGGCTCTTCGCGGTCCATGAAGGATAACCTGCACCAGACTCTCTCCTGGCTGCATGTTGAGAAGAGATGACTGAAAAAGCTACTGATCTTCTTTTATAAAATTGGCAAAAAGATGAAGCCGAGACCCTTATATTATGAAGTCATTTATGTCGATGATCACATACTTACCCCTGTGGGTACAGAAGCAGTACCATTACTTTTCACAAACTTTATTATTAACATGTCCCCTTCAATCATGACTGTGCACTTTAAAGCTGTTAACTGGGAGTAAATGACGGTTTTAATGGACCTCAGGAAGACTATATAGTTGCTATCCCGGTGGCAACTAATGGGGACAAAAAACAAATAAACAAATACATTAAACAGTGGGAATAACTTATGAGAAAACTTTGTCTGGATTCACAGCGCAGCTTCACCACACTTTGAGCGTCTTTTTGAGAGTTCCAGAATGTTGTTATGGGCAGAAGATTTGTGGCGAATCTGGCTGATCTAAAGCTGGGCCTTGGGACCAGAGCAGGGGAGGGCGGAGCCTCCCAGAGCAGGGGAGGGCGGAGCCTCCCAGAGCAGGGGAGGGCGGAGCCTCCACAGAGCAGCGGAGGGCGGAGCCTCCACAGAGCAGCGGAGGGCGGAGCCTCCCAGAGCAGCGGAGGGCGGAGCCTCCACAGAGCAGGGGAGGGCGGAGCCTCCCAGAGCAGGGGAGGGCGGAGCCTCCACAGAGCTCCAGCTGGATTGACAGGCTCTGGTGCACTGAAAAGGCTTTTTAGTGCTGATAAACAAAAAGTAAAAATACTACTAAAAATATGTCACCCGGCCCGAGTCATAGGCATTTTTAGAAAAATAAAACTCTTTGGAGGCTTTTAAGGGAGGTCTGAAGTCCCATTAGAATCCTGTTAGAATACATCCAAGTGTGTTTTGGAGTCGCCCACGGCCACCAGGTCCCCGCCATGAGGACCAAAGAGAAGCATGTTCCTCATCCGTTGGCAACGCCTCATTTGAAAGCTAAGACCAACAAAACTGATCATGACTTTTTGTTGCGTTGTCGCCGCGTTTATGTCACATTTGTGAAGCCATTTGTCTGGTTTTATATCTTTTCTGTATGTTTTTTGTAGTTTTTTTTAATGCAGTTTGTCGTGTTTTCATCACGTTCTTAACACTTTCGTGTTTTTGTCACTTCAGTTGTGTTATTGTCGCTTGTTTATTGTGTTTTTGTTGCTTTTCCGGCATTTCTTTGTGGCTCTCTTTTGCTTTTTCATCACTTTTTAATCTTGTCATTGTCACTTTTTTCTTGTATTTTCATCCTCATTTCCGTCGCTGTTTTGTGGCTTTGTTCACAAAGCTTTTATATTTGGGTAAAGCCAGACTGGACAAATGCCCTCGGTTAAGGTGGGAGGTAAGAGGTTGAAAAACAATTTGCCTGATCATTGCAAACTCTTTGCAAACATCACTGAGCGTGCATCACTTGTTCATAATGAGTCTGTAATGAATTGTGCATTGGTTCATGATTAACGTGTGTTTGTAAACGCTTTACGCCCCGTTATGAAGTGTTACACTGACTCTTGTCTCTGAGGACCAAGTTTGTAAATTAAACATCAATCTTACACTTACATTGTATCTTCGTAACTAATTTCTCTTCTGGGTCCAATGAGCAGAGACATTAGTGTTCCCAGTCTCAGCTCCACTCTGCAGTCAATTTAGAGAGTTCTCCCTTCCATAACCAAACAACGCCGTGAATATGAAGACTGTCATTTTTCCCCAGAACTCCCGACGTGCTAAGTTTGACGATGGCGCGCTGCAAATGAACCGGCGAACCATAGTCACTTCAATTACACTTTTCAAAACTACTCTTCAAACTCACGAGAGCTCACTATTGACAATTTTCCCGTCTGGGTAAACACTCCGGAGTGCGGCGCGATGTTCACTTAAGGGATCAGAGGACGGCCAAAGTGCTGAGATTACAGACGTGCGCTGACAGTGGGCAACAGGTCAGCGTGATATATTTGTTTTCTTTTTCCACTTTCAGGAAAGGCCAGCAGTTAGAGCCGTCGGAGCAGTACATCCTGAGCCGTTTGGAAGGGGGAAGAAGCATGCTGACCATCAGGAACATACGGCAGACTGACGGAGGGACGTACTCGTGCCGGGCCACCAATAAGGCCGGGGTCCAGGAGAGGGAGCTCTATCTCAAAGTGTTCGGTAAGACGGCCTGTTAAAACCTATTCTACTGTATCTAATCGAGGACGGTGTGTAGGACTTTTTCAAAGGTTGAAAAGCTGCTACGTTTCTTAAAGAGGGAGTGTTCTGCTTTTTTCAACCACATAGCACCAGTCTATATCACACTACAATGATGACAAACCTTCTGTTGGTCTGTAAATGCAGTAAATTAGAATAACTGCCTTGTATAAAATGTCTCTCTCAAAATGGCTGTAGTGAATGTCTTGAAATAGGCCTCTGTCTCTTTAAGAACCTCTGAGCCTTTAGACACGCCCCCTCCACACGCTGTCTGTGGCATCAGTGGGGAGGGGGTTCTGCTGAGGAGCAGTGGTTGGTTACTCGGCTGGTGACCAAAGCTCGGAGGCGTCTCCAGGAGGTGGGGGCGTTCCTAGGAGGACTCAGGCAAACCTATCCCTAAAATGGCCGCCATCAGAGTTTTTACAGATTACTCAGAAATATGTGAATGTGCCAAGGCAACACTTCAGGCATGTTTTTAATGAGGGAATGACAGAATAACATGATGTAAAGCTTGAAAAAGTTGATTTTGCATAAAACCCCCCCTTTAACATGGGGTTAGCTAACATGGGGTTAGCTATGTGCTATGTGTTCCATGATTCACTCTGTTTACATGTGAAGTCTAATCCGACCAGGCTAAAGATCCGACTACGATCCGTTTCCCCCCAAAACGTGTCAAACCAGTCTTGTCCCAGTCACATGACACTGAGCCGAATGTCCTTTAGGAGCAGAGGAGCAGCGCAGCTCCCGGCCAGCAGGGGGCAGGGGGCTGATGGCGACGCACACTATTTTGGTTCACCTTTGGCTGCTATGTTGTTTCTAGTAAAGCCCAGTTTAGCCCACAGATCTTTAACTAAACACCTACAGCTTACGCCGGGTTTCCCCCAGTGATTAAGCTCACCTAAAACATGAATAAAGAGGCCGTTTAGGCTAACATTATGTGACACTATGCAATGAAAAGCTTGTGGACGGGAATAGCCAACTCTACAGTTGACGTCACAAAGCTAGATACATGACTTACATTCAGGTGACATGTATCACACACGATGAGCCGTCTCCGTGGCTTGGATTCGATAAAAAGCAGGACTAAGGTTTAGTCCAATCAAATTAGTCACTATGCAGCTCGAATCTGACCACAATGGGCCCAGTCGGATCGCACCCCCCAATAAAATCTGTCAGGTTTTCATGTTCTGGTCTGAACAGGTGAGAGATTCTTCATTATGTAACCACAGTGAATATGTGTATCTGACAGACTCCATCTTTCGGCTCATCCTGCTCGCTTTTGTTTTAGTTTGAACATGACCATTATCTCTTTACATCATGAACACACATGCTGGGACAGATATTCACAAATTCAAAATGAGGTCACAACTATTGTATGGGCCTGAGTAATAATATAAAACCTTTCAATGAAATCCTTTTTTACATGCATAATAGAAATGCATTATGAAAGTCCTTGTATCTGCAGGCTATGCTCACAATTGAAAATGAGCACACGGCTACTCCTAATGCATACGACTGCATTCTTGTGTACTGGCCCCACGTTGGTCTATTCATCTACTTCATTTCCATTTGTGAAAAGAGCATTATATTACTATGAAGGCTCTGAAAATACTTAGATTTTACAAGGAAGGCCCCGTTATGCTTTTGTTTTGTTATGTTTTTCTTCTCCATGAAAAGCGCCTGGAATTACATGCCTCTTATTAAAAACAGTTCTTTATTAACTTTATTTACTTGTCAGAGTGTCAAAGTTACACATTATCTTCTCATTTATACAATCCACAACCAGCATAAGTTGAATTTCTGTCTCATTATTCGTTGCCCTTGGGTGAATTGTGCAGAACAAGAACAGTGACTGAAAGGGATTATGGTTGGAATAAGCAGGAAGTCACCTTGTGTTGACTTTATTCTGTGTAAACCTTCATTTCACCGACACATTGCACAGTGAGCTTGATAAATTATAGACGACATAAACAGCACACTGACAATGATTATTTCAGTCATACATCGGGTCATTGGATGGTTTACTTGTGCATTAGCGCCACATTCAAAAACTGTTTTAGTTATTAGAAGTTATAGCAGTGAAATGTAAAATACTTCTACTTGTGCTTTCTATTCAAGAAAAAGACCACTTCCCATGCCAAGCTAATATAGTTATTATCAAGCTAATATCAAGTTATTATCAAGATAATGTCAAACTACTATCAAGCTAATATAAAGTCATTTTCAAGCTAATGTCAAATTACTATCAAGCTAATATCAAGTTATTATCAAGATAATATCAAGTTATTATCAAGCTAATGTCAAATTACTATCAAGCTAACATAAAGTTATTATCAAGCTAATATAAAGTCATTTTCAAGCTAATGTCAAATTACTATCAAGCTAATATCAAGTTATTATCAAGATAATATCAAGTTATTATCAAGCTAATGTCAAATTACTATCAAGCTAATATCAAGTTATTATCAAGCTAATATCAAGTTATTATCAAGCTAATATCAAGTTATTATCAAGCTAATGTCAAATTACTATCAAGTTAATATCAAGTTATTATCAAGCTAATATCAAGTTATTATCAAGCTAATGTCAAATTACTATCAAGCTAATATCAAATTATTATCAAGCTAATATCAAGTTATTATCAAGCTAATGTGAAATTACTATCAAGCTAATATCAAGTTATTATCAAGCTAATGTCCAACTACTATCAAGCTAATATCAAATTATCAACAAGCTAATATCAAGTTATTATCAAACTAATGTCAAATTATTATCAAGCTAATGTCAAGTTATTATCAAGCTAATGTCAAATTACTATCAAGCTAATATCAAGTTATTATCAAGCTAATGTCAAACTACTATCAAGCTAATATCAAATTATCAACAAGCTAATATCAGGTTATTATCAAGCTAATGTCAAATTATTATCAAGCTAATGTCAAATTATTATCAAGCTAATGTCAAATTACTATCAAGCTAATATCAAGTTATTATCAAGCTAATGTCCAACTACTATCAAGCTAATATCAAATTATCAACAAGCTAATATCAAGTTATTATCAAGCTAATGTCAAATTACTATCAAGCTAATATCAAGTCATTATCAAGCTAATGTCCAACTACTATCAAGCTAATATCAAATTATCAACAAGCTAATATCAAGTTATTGTCAAGCTAATCTCAAATAATTATCAAGCTAATGTCAAGTTATTATCAAGCTAATGTCAAATTACTATAAAGCTAATGTCAAGTTATTATCAAGCTAATGTCAAATTACTATCAAGCTAATATCAAGTTATTATCAAGCTAATGTCAAACTACTATCAAGCTAATATCAAATTATCAACAAGCTAATATCAGGTTATTATCAAGCTAATGTCAAATTATTATCAAGCTAATGTCAAATTATTATCAAGCTAATGTCAAATTACTATCAAGCTAATATCAAGTTATTATCAAGCTAATGTCCAACTACTATCAAGCTAATGTCAAATTATCAACAAGCTAATATCAAGTTATTATCAATCTAATGTCAAATAATTATCAAGCTAATGTCAAGTTATTATCAAGCTAATGTCAAATTACTATCAAGCTAATATCAAGTTATTATCAAGCTAATGTCAAACTACTATCAAGCTAATATCAAGTTATTATCAAGCTAATGTCCAACTACTATCAAGCTAATGTCAAACTACTATCAAGCTAATATCAAATTATCAACAAGCTAATATCAGGTTATTATCAAGCTTATGTCAAATTATTATCAAGCTAATGTCAAATTATCAACAAGCTAATATCAAGTTATTATCAAGCTAATATAAAGTTATTATCAAGCTAATGTCATATTAGTATCAAGCTAATATCAAATTATCAACAAGCTAATATCAAGTTATTACCAGGCTAATATCAAGTTATTACCAGGCTAATATCAAGTTATTACCAGGCTAATATCAAGTTATTACCAGGCTAATATCAAGTTATCATCAAGCTAATATCAAGTTATTATCAAGCTAATATCAAGCTAATATCAAGCTAATGTCACGCTATTGTCATTTTTTTTTTTTTACAAATTCCACCACAGATAAGTAGCCTAAATGTTTTTCATTAGTTTTACTTGCCTAGTTGGTCACCAAACCCTCTCTATAAATTTCGCTGTAACTGGATAAATGCTTTCTGGATACGCCACCACCGGGGCAGCAGATCGTTAGCGGGCATTAAACGGCTGAGTGTACCACAACACGCTGAGGTCAGAGTTCAAATAGACCCATCTCAATTATTCGCAGTGGAGATAATGGCGCCCCACTCCCCACTGCCAAAGGCCTCCATCATTTTGACTGAAATAAGTGAACGCGCTTTATACCCTCTTGACCCTCATTCAGCTGCCATCACTATGGCAACGGGAACTCTGGGCCACTCTCTGCCCACAGCAGCGTTTGGCCTCTTGCTCAGTCAACTCAACTGCTCACATGAAAAGAGTTCATTCTTTTAGCTTCAGAGCATATCCTGTGCTTTTCAGAACAATGGGCCGGAATCCAGCATGGGCCCATTGTTCCACATTTTAAGGGAATAAACCTGCAAAACCATTCATATAAACAATTCAGGGTTAAAAAGATGTTATACTTTTGTCTTATTTTGGATGTTCAGTTTAGCTACAATAGAATACCGTTGTTTTATGAAACTGACCTTGAATGGATTTTCTTCCATCCACATTGTGTTTCTCTAAAACCAGGAAAGCCTTGTTTTATGAACACGAGTTCTCCTGCCGCCGTCCACCACAACAGCCACATATATATTCCCCCTCGGAGCCAGGCTTTCATGTTTTCCACTTTATATTTCAATTACTGACGCGCCCACTCAAAAATTTCAATTTATATCTTCATATAGCTGCCGGCGATTTCCTCACAGATCGCTGGGACGGCTCATGAAAATGTATGGCGATTTGTGCCCAAGTCATCAACATCTTTTTTGGAGATGTGAGACGCGCTTGTTCCTTGGAAATGCACATTTAAATGAGGGAGTTAAGGGCGTTGAGGGATGCAGCTGTGCGTTGGTTTTACGGCCCCTGACGGCCCGGGCGGGTGGAGACAGGGCGTTTGTGTCAGAGGGGAGCTATCGTCTGCATGTTGGGTCTCATTTAGGCATTTGCATAATGATGATGTCTGAGAGGTGCGACGGAGGGTGAGTCAGCAGTTTGCTGCGAAGATGCTGCTGTCAGGCTGAGTAAATTACAGCAGAGACATGACCTTGCGCGTGGGCACGTTTTACAGACGGGAAAAATAGCCCTGTCAAAACCTCAGCACCTGACATGCCCCGCAGGCTTAGGAGGTGTTTACTCCCTTGGCTGGTCGTGCAACAGAGAGTGGCACAGTGGCATAGTCGTTACAATTTCTCGTTTTCATGTTCTCCCCTTACATGGGTGCATGGTTTTCCTATCCGCTATTTTAGCCAGAGTAAAATCCTGTTTTAGCACCGCTTTTAACCTGACGATATATACTTGGCCAAAGTTAACCTTTTGTGGATTTTCTTGCTTAATAAAGCTTAAGTGATGTTTGTCTAGTCAAGATGTAAAGTTTATCACACAATGCATTGCGGAGAGGGTTACACATGGTAAGCTCTGCCCGAGTTAGCTTTGGCATCACCTTTTATAGGTGAGCACACCAAGACATCAAAGGCACACCACAAGGGAAGCACAGAAACACATAGAAATGGTAATACAGTTGCAGGCCACCAAAAGGTGCTTTGCATGGTAATGCATCAGGGTGGCGTTTGGAGACAGAAGGAGATCTCTGTCATGTTGAGGAGACGGGCCATTTGGGGCCTATTGTCTAGAGGTGTGAGGGTCTCGTCTGGAGCACAGGAAGAAGCCGGTCTTTCTACCTGGTTTAGTCAGAGGCCCCAGCAGGTGACCCAGCGACAGGACGCCACGGGTGGTTTACCAGCTTAACTGGCTAAACCTGTCACAACAAACCTCATGACCCCGCCAGTTCAGCTTTACCCAAATCTAAAAGCTTCTTAACCTGAGAGCTATAGCCTACAGGCCAGTGTAATGTCTCCTTTGAAAGCTAAGACCTAAAAAACTGATCGTAACGTTTCCTTGAGTTGGTACCATAGACATAATATTTATAGACTCCGTCTCCTCATTCCTCCACGTTTGCCATAAAAACTACGTGTGAGGGGAAATCATGGCGGGTTTACAGGCTCCTCCTACCCTGCTGTGACGGAGCATGTTCCTAAAAAGGGCATAAGGGCGGGATCTTCACTGTAGACTTGGCCCTTGTGGGGCACGTAGTTCGGTCATAGCCACGCCTGCGGCATTAGCTCAAAGAGCTAACAGCCTGTCAATTAAAGTCCAGCCCTCATTAATATACAAGATTTCTAAAATGTTTCTTACAAAACCGGCCTGGTTTCTGACATTGTAAGTAACCCAGCGTTATCACAAAAGTTATTTTAATGGTTTTTAAATGTCTTCATGGTCTTGGTCCTTCTTATGTTTCAGAACTGCTTTTACCTTATGAACCTTCAAGGCCCCTTCGCTCCTCCGGCTCCTAAAGTCAACAAAAAGACTCACAGCGAGGCGTCGTTCCAATATGACGGCCCTCGCCTCTGGAACCACCTGAGGAGGAGCTCAGGGCTGCAGAGAATGAAAATGTTTTTAAGACCAGGCTATCAATATAAGCAATATCCAGGTGTAGTAAGTTCCAAAAAATGAGAAACCAGGCTTTACAGTTTTTTAAGACGTGCGGAAAGAGCAATGCTAACTAATAGAAAACTAGCTTGTTCTGCCGCCCACATTAGGAGGCGCTGCAGCAAGGGCTGACAATGTGGTCTTAAAGCAGTGTTGTTATTGCATTGTCATCGTTTTGTAACTATTTTGTTGCCTTTTTGTACCTTTTTTGTCACCTCCTTTCATCCTCATTCACGTCTTGTTTTTGTGACAATTTTGATGCATTTTTCAAGTAGCTTTTAGATTTGGGTAGAAGCTCGGTGAGTAAAACTGAGGTCGTAGCGTCTTCTCCAGTGCTCCCTCTACTCGCTGAATAGAAATGCTGCTAATGCCTTTTTTTAAATCATTCTCTTCAAATCATTACAGGCACTTTTCTACCATTTTACTTTCTCCATTTGTGTCGCCTGAAGTGCGCATTGATGTTTGGAGGACAAAATTAGTAATGAAATGAAGACTCTTCAAAGAACAGCAGTTGTTTGTGCAAACTCACATAACAGATCTTAAAGGTTGTCCTGGCAAACGGCAGAGACAGTTTCAACACTGGAGCACGAACGGAAAGTTGTATTGAATCCCACAAGGCCATCGCATTTCTATTCTTACACACCCCTGCTGTGTCTCTGGCTTAAAGGCAGGAGTTTAAACTACCTCCTCTCACTATTTGAGGACTTTACTTTAAGGAGGCTTGCACTAAATAGGATTTGTGTGGAGATGGTGCTGCGTGGGACCACTTTGGTGTAGTGAGTGTTTAGATCAGAGAGTCCTTGAAGGTTTGTTACAGTGGTTTCAGTCATAAGGTCTGGAAAACCAAAATGTGGGACAACAAAAGGCAAAAGCCCACCCCAGTCAAGTAACGGCTTTAGCGCCTCCTGTAACGAAAAAGGAGAAACTGAACGGTAAAAAAACCTATATCTGAAAAGTCATATTTTGCCGAAAAGTCCCAGGTGCCTTCTTCCAAACCTGACGTTAGCACTTAGCGCTTATTTAGGCAAGAAACGCATCCCCGAGGTGTCTATCCGCGCGTGCCTTTGTTGTCTGAAGCCAACCATTGCGGTGTGGTTGGGATCATTTGGACAGCTGCTTATCACATGGGCACTATAAGCACAAATGCTAATGAGAGTTGCATCAAAGCTAAAGTAGGGGAGTTTCCGGGCAGCGTATTTTCCTTGGCTCGTACCTGTCAGTGCATAGAAGGAGCTTTATGTAATCTAAATATGAGAGCTGAAGGGAAGAGGCTTTTCAGGAGCGCCACCTGAAACAACCTCCTTTTCCCTTTTCCACTGCCTTTGATGGATGCAAACTTTTTGGCAGATTTTGTGACATTCTAAAAGTTGGATTGCACTTCTTCAAAAAGGCCAAATACATTAAGTGTTTTTTATTTTAGCTGGGGAGGTTGAGAGTTAAAATACAACTACTGTGAGAGGGCCCGCCGTTCCTCAGACCTGGCTCATGAGCTTTACTGTGAGCGGGACATCACCGGCAGCTCAACATACTGGATACGGTTTAATACAGTCTCAAAAACAACTACAAAACAACTGATCCTGGAGCGTTGTAGAGGCCACCGTGATGCCATGCTGACCACTCACACAGCCGCTGGATCATTTCTCTCCCTCATTTTGACAGGGTTGTAAAAAATCCATCATGAGCTATTTTTTTCCGCCATGAATTGATCTCTCATGATAAGCATTTTTAAAAGACATTTACATAGACTATATACAGGCTGCATAATTGTTTATGTTAGGAAAAACACACAATTTGCAACAGAAATGTGTATAAACTCGTGCGTAAAAGTCTCAGGAGGACAACTTAATAATAATAATAATAATAATACATTTTATTTGTAACGCACTCTTCATTCAAAGAATCTCAGAGTGCTACAAGACACTCTGAGACACACACATTAAAAACAACAATAATAAGCTTTCTTAAAAAGGAAAGTTTTCAAATTAGCTTTAAAAAAGTCCAGGTTGCTTGTTTCCCTCAAATCCGCGGGGAGGCTGTTCCAAAGCCTTGGTGCAGCAGAACAAAAGGCTCTGTCCCCCATGGTTCGGCGTTTGGTTGAAGGAACTTGAAGGTGGAGGCTCCTGGATGACCTGAGGGTGCGGTTGGAGGGTTTCCGTGATATGAGTTCTTGCAGGTATTGTGGAGCGTGACCAGTGATGCATTATGGGTGAGTAGAAGGATTTTGTAGTCGATCCGGGCAGAAACTGGGAGCCAGTGCAGTGAAAACAGAACGGGTGTGATGTGCTCGTACTTCCTGGCTCGCACAAGTGTTCTCGCTGCACTGTTCTGTATGTACTGGAGTCTCTGGATGTCTTTGGCAGGGAGCCCAATAAAAAGTCCGTTACAGTAATCCAGCCTTGAGGAAACAAAGGCATGGATAAGTTTTTCTGCGTCAGGAACAGTTAACAGAGGACGGAGTTTCTTAGCCTCAATCAATCAATCAAACTTTATTTATAAAGCGCTTTTCATACCGAAAGTATCACAAAGTGCTTTACAGATTACAACATTCAAAACAATGCGCCTGGCACATCCTCCCATATATATTATATTATATATGAGGACTCAATAACTAGATTAGTCAGTTAAAAGCTAAGCTAAAAAGGTGGGTCTTGAGCTGCTCTTAAAAACATTTTCGTTCTCTGCAGCCCTGAGCTCCTCCTCAGGTGGTTCCAGAGGCGAGGGTCGTGATATTGGAAAGACGCCTCACCATGAGTCTTTTTGTTGACTTTAGGAATACCTAGGAGACCCCTGCCGGAGGAGCGAAGGGGCCATGTAGGTTCGTAAAGTAAAAGCAGTTCTGAAAGATAGAAGGACCAAGACATTTAAAAACCACTACATTTCTCAATATTGCACTTATACAAAGATAAATTGGAGCTTATTATTTGCACTGCACTACGAGCACAGCCTCAGGGGCCAACGCTTGACGCACATGTGGAAAAGGATTGGTTCTATTTTGAGGAAATCGTCTTGTGCAGCGTGCGAAATACTGGTCAATATTCAGTAGGGTCCCCATTTCTGAATTGTTAGCCGTTCCCCGAACTCATGGATAGAGTGGCACCGCGATGAAGTTAGTTGGATATTCAGCAGATATTCAGAGCGACTGAAGCCCACAGACACACACGGGGAAGCGGCTGACGCTCGTAGACTGATGACGGGTCAGACTTAGGGGCCGTCAGCAAATGACTGTACTTAAATTATGGTTGTGTAGTAGGCCTACCTGCCATCTATGTTGACAGTAGTTTCATACTGAGTATCCCTGTATCCCTGCCCGCGATGGGCCCTTCTGGTGCCGCTGGCCCAGCTCACATACACCGCCTGCAAGAGTGCAGAGTGTGCTTGTGTCTGCACCTTTGCTCTCGTCCACCAAGCTTGCCTTCGCCCTCAAGATCGGGCCCCAGGGGTCTGATGGGTTCATCAGGGGGGTCGGTATTTCGCACACTGCACACACGTGTGCATTGTACCTGGTCCATGTTACGCTGCTTTAATCCGCCGTCAATGATTCTATGTGGAACATGCAGAACAGGGTCACAAACGTGGGGTCTGAGAACCACACACGGGGGGGAAGGAGAGAAATAGATGAGCCGGTCCTGAGACTTAATAATATCCTGAGAAGGATGTTATTAGCCTTTAACCGAGTCCCCGTGTTATTGTTAGCGCCCGTGATACAACTTGTCGGAGTTCATCCAAGACTAGACGCGGTGTGAAACAGTGAAGCTGTTTTTAGAGAGAGAAAAACATCCATCCATTTTCTTCCGCTTTATCCGGGGCCGGGTCGCGGGGGCAGCAGTCTCAGCAGAGATGCCCAAACTTCCCGATCCACACACACTTCCTCCAGCTGTTCTGGGGGGATCCCGAGGCGACACCAGGCCAGCTCCCAGTCCTGGGTCTTCCACGAGGCCTTGTCCCACTAGGACATGCCTGGAACACCTCCCGCGGGAGAGAAAAACAGCAAAGCTAAAAATATGTTGAGAATTTTCAGTTAATGTAACCTCTGCCATAGTGCATCTTGAAGGGTTCCCGGTTCTTCTGACTTGTCTCTGTATAAAGAGCCCTGTAAGATGATTGGTTTAGCTGGCGGTGCTTTCAGTCGCAGCAGCTCAGGACCAACTCAACAACTGAGCAAATAAAGCACTTAACTTCACCTAACTTAGAGATAAATAACAAACTATTACAATAAACTACAATTTAACACAGAGTCTCCAACTTTTCTTGTTCATTTTTTTTAATTTCCCCCCTTCCCCAGTGTTTTATTCAGTGTACTACAGTATAATTCTGGTTATGACACAAACTGTTTTTAATTTTCACAAAAGTCTCGCTCATTCCACGAGCGAAATGACTAGGCTGCTTGATCCTGGAAGGTCAAACGAATTCACGATCTTATCTCAACCACTTTGTCCATTTTCTCATTTGGATTGTAAATGTTTTTGGGATAATGTGTTATTAATAATCTAGGGGGGGGGCGCAGAGTGTTCGTTCTTTCTTTTTCATCCTGCGTGTTTGATAAATGAGCCGTTTTCTGTTTAATATTTCCATGATGAAGGGCGCGTGGGGCAGAGCGGAGGCAGATAAGCCCCTGATGAAGAATGGGCTTGGCGCTATTACCGGCGTTATCGGGGAGAGGAGGGGACGGGGGCCACGACCTGCTGTGACTGGGCGCACGGGGATAATGCGGATACAAAGGCTTCTCGCAGAATGTGTCCAGGAAATTTGATTTGAAAGTGTCGCGGTTTGTGGGACGTTCTCAGTGACGCCAAGAGATGTGTGTCACCACGTCAGGCGAAGTAAAGCGACGTTAGAACATGAGCTAAAGTTACTAATCCTGCCATTAGCCCGACGGATCATACTCGGACAAACACTCGGACGCCATTGAATTCCCCTGTGCTAGCTACAATCAACTAGCATTTCCATGTCAGTTTCAGCTGAATAGCCACCGCAACCATGGAATAATGGTGACAATAAAGCACTGTAGCTTTGGTTTGTGTCGGAGCCATTCGAGATACTCTGATAATGACCACATGAGAGCAGTACCTTTCCTCCCATTCGAGAAACCAAAGCGCGACATTGAGAAATAAGCAATGGGCTCATGCTTGTGTTCGGTCCAATTTCTCACTTGAAAATGTGAAAAAGGACATGTACATCTGTTTCTCCCCTCCTGGAGCCGCCACCTTAACGTCGTGGAGGGGTTTGAGCACCCGAATGATCCTGGGGGCTCTGTTGTCGGGGGCTTTGTGCGCCTGGTAGGGTCTCCAAAAGAGCGGTTCAGAAGCCCCTTATGAGAGACCAACAGGCCTGGTTTGCATCGTGAGGCCGTCCCTCTGTGGACCCACCACCTGCAGGGGAGCCATAAGGGGCTGGTGCAGTGTGATTTGGGCAGCTCCAACGGGTGGCCCCACGACCTGGAAACGGAAAAGTGGAAGAAAATGGATGGATGGACGGACATCTGTTCCAAACACTGTGTCGGTGAAGCTGGACTGTTGAGCATTCAGACCCAGGGCTGGGTACTGGTACATTTGTTTCGATACCAGTACTTTAACAATACTTGGTTTTTGATACCGATACTTCTTTCGATACCTATAAAATATTTGGCATCTAGAACCGGTAAACAGAACAATAATGTGTGGAAGATCTGGGTTCATAGGGTTCATCTCCAATGCACAGCTAAGACCGCTGTCGATATCCAGCTCCACTGACAACAAGATTACACTTTCAAACTACATTATCCTTGATTAACTGTTCTCCTCACGGTCGGAATGACGTCGAAGTGACAACTTTTTCTCATCAACACCAGCTGAGGCGTTGATACGAAGGGGCAAACTCCAACGCAAACTAATGAGCGACTTCACTCTGATCGTCCAGATCTCAGAAATGATCGGTACAAATGTCCTCAAACTGCACATGCTTCAAAAAGGGGTAAATGCGCCAGTTCAGGATTGTTTCAGCGTTGATTCGGCTTGTCACTAAGATGAGTCAAGCTAGAAATGTTGTGTGGATCTGCTACCAAGTTACCATTCTGCGAGGATGTTGTGGCAGTCTTTGTCCGAAGCCTTCGGGACTTTCACGGAGTGCGTTGTCGTGCGGCATGTCACTCCGATACAGCGCCATCGTTCGGGAGTTCAACTTGGGCCAAGAAATCTGCTGCTAACTTCTGTCTGATGCCCAATAGTGTCGCATTCGATTGGCTTTTTAATCTCCCCAACACTACCATAGCGTATCACCTTCCAGCACTTATTATAGCGCTGTATTTTAAAATGAAGCATTAAAGTTGACATTTGCAAAAGCCTTTGGGAGATCGGTCAATGGGCCGTGGCTCCGTGAAACAAAGCTGGGAGCGGGGAAGTGTCTTAGCATATGCACAACGGAACCACTGACTCGCCAACTTTAGTGACTATGGAGGGGAGTTGGCTTTACGTTTTCATATACCTCTTACCCTTAGAGTCTGCTGGAACCATGAATATATTTATACCTTTGCCATTGCGTGACCCGACCCCCCTGTGAGACCCCCGAGCCCCAGCGCGACAGAAGGACCCTATTTTCCATTGACTTCCCTTTCTGACTTTTTTTTTTTCTTGGATTTTCCACTACGCTACTTTGCAATCCTGCCGTTAAGGGCTTAAGAGCGATGTGCAGAGGAGGGTGAGGGAAAACCGCAACCCGTGAATTATATGACATGCTCTCTGCCCCGACATGCACGGGCTGCGGGGCGTCTTATCAGCAAACCCCCCCCCTTCCAAAAAAAAGAAACACTTATCGCACCGTGCACAAGGCGCCGAAAGCCGATCTCAGCCATCTGTATTTGCTCCAAAAGACAAAAAGGTGGGCTTTGTTTTCGGGAAGTTGTTTTGTGCAACATACAGAAGGTGTGAGGCCTGTGGAGAAGAATCAATATTTTCACTAAGACGGTGGTAAAGTCTCCAAAGCGTCATTGCGAGGGGAGATTGAATAATGTGTCCGCTTTGTTTGATGAAACCAGATATTTTAAGAGGCATTTTTATTATGAATGTATTTTTGACACTTACATGCTGTCAGTATGTTCCCTGCAGTTAACTATTACCACTTCAATAAACGCTGAAAAGTAGTGGGCCTGTGGGAGAACGTCTGACACTTTGAATAAATACCTCTAAAAACAGTAGGTGTGAACCGTTAGCGTTGGTTTGTAGCGGAGGCAGCTTTCGTACAGGGACCATCAAAATGTGTCTGAAGCCGTGTGCACTTTCAAAGCACAGAGGAGCGCCACTTCATGACATCAGCAGGTGGAATGGAGTGTTATGAGCTCTTGTGGAGACAGACTCAACATGCCACTCTCATGACGATGTTCTACGATGAGCCATCTATGATCTGGCATCGCCGCTTGGTTCGGAGCGCTCTCTGTAAACGAGAGTTGTGATGGTGGCAGTGATGATAGTTTCCCTCTCTCCGAGTGATACATGAGAAGACAGCCCTGGAAAATGTCCTGCGTGGAGAACATGAAGTACTGCCTTCAAGAAAGAGCTTCAGAGCCATCAGGCGTAACACTTATCCAGGTTTATCCAGGCAGAAGCAAGTTATTTAATGTTTTTTAATGGCATTTTTAATAATGTCACAAAGTCAGAACAAAAACAGGCATTTTCTTCCGCTTTATCCGGGGCGGGGTCGCGGGGGCAGCAGTCTCAGCAGAGATGCCCAGACTTCCTGATCCACGCACACCTCCTCCAGCTGTTCTGGGGGGACCCTGAGGCGACACCAGGCCACAGAGACATAGTCCCACCAGCGTGTCCTGGGTCTTCCACGAGACCTCATCCCAATAGGACATGCCTGGAACACCTCCCGCAGGAGGCGACCAGGAGGTATCCGGAACAGAAGCCTGAGCCTCAGCTGCTCGACTCTACTCCGAGCTCCTCCCGGGTGTCTGGGCTCCTCACCCCCAGCCACCCTGTGAAGGAAACTCCTTTCAGCCGCCTGTATCCACGATCTCGTCCTTTCGGCCATTAACATTTAGGTCAAAAATATTTAGCTAAATTCATCCATACATTTAGATTTAATACCAGTTTGTACCTCTGGTTTAGACAAAAGAAAAGTATGGAAAGCAGTTACTGAAAATATATATCTTTTCGAGACCATGTTTTGCTTCTGTTGGTCCAGGGACAGCATTAAAGGGCATGACTTGGTTATGTCAGTGTCTCCTACCTCCAGCCAATGATCGCGTCTCCAAGGGTCACGCCTCCACCTCAGCCAATCAGCACAGAGCCACACCTTCGTCACAGCCAATCATCGCCCTCGGTCCACGTCTAAGCCTCCAGCATCCATGTCTTCACCTCGCTCCATCCTTCACCGGTCTCCCACACCAACACCAGTGTCCAGGCTCCGGGGAGGACATCTCTAACTCTAACCTGCTCACCCATACTAACATATACATCTGTCTAAAGGCTGCTCTTGTCTCTGGTCCAGTCTAACCAGGTTGTTTGTGTCTAACCAGGCTTAAGTAGTCTTTTATTGAATACATTAACTTTATTGTTCTGTTTTCTAGTTCTAGATGACAGATATCTTAGTATAAGTATTGAAAAAGTTATTGTTCAGTATCAAATATTGTTAAAAACGGTGGCCAGCCCTAGTTTGTGTAAGAACTCCTTGGTTTCCCAGAATGTCATTTTTAGGGGGATGCTTTTGTGAATGAATATAGTCAGAGCTGACGTCCTAACACTGGGGGACCTTTAAAAGTGCTGATGGAGGCACTGTAGATGTGACACAATTTCAGCTTTGGAGTTAGTGAAGTTTATCTGCTCACACTGCCTATTGGAGATCCATTACTGTTGTTTTGTTCCTGGTTCAGAATGTGCAGGGTTTGAAATGGTTGCAAGATAAAGCTCTCACTCTCCCTGTCTGTGTGTTTTTCTCCCCGGCGCTCCAGTCCAGCCCCACATCATCCAGCTGAAGAACGTGACGGCGGTGGAGAGCAGCGCGGCCATGATCTCGTGCGTGGCGGAGGGCGAGCCGCTGCCGGAGGTGTCGTGGAGGCGAGCCAGCGACGGGCAGACCTTCATGGACGGGCTCAGGGTAAGTGTCCGTCAGCGGGTCCGGCCAGGGGCAAGTGGAAAACACAAAGATTTATGCTCCGACTTTGACAAACATTCCTCATTTTCTATCCCATTACTGCGCAAAAGGACACAAGTTGTACGTGCCAAATACCAAGACTAAATTGAACTTTGAAGAGCGAGCGTGTTTCTGCCGCCTGGTGTCATGGCTGTCACTAATGAGTATTTCAGAAGCTTTAATAACACGGCGGCGTCCCCAGATAACCTCCACGCTCTTCGGAAAGCAGTCGGGGTGAAGGCGGCCCTTTGTCTGTTGGAACACACGGTAAAACAAAAACACTAAGGGGGATGACTTTGCGAGAGTCGCTGAAAAAAAGTTGAAGTGTTCTTGACTTTTGGGAGCGCCGCACAGTTCGGTGACAGATTTTTTCCCATTAGTGACCTCCTGACCCGGCGTATTGTGGAGAGTGAAATACAGCGCCCACTCCTCGGGGCAGAGGTTATCGGTGCGACCGGTTTAAAAAATAATAGCAACACGACTTCGCTCGTGATGGGGGAGTGAGCTGACGGCGATAAGAGAAATGGTTTGATCCTTGATTTATTGCAGTGACACAAGCTTGAAGGAGACGTCATGCAAACCCGTTCTGGAGCTTTGTTCTCCGTCAAAAACACACCGAGGGTTTGCTGCTGGAGTCCCTGTGTCTCACTCACTACTTTTATTTACATCTTACTTCAGATCGAACATATCAACTGAGTCAAGACAAGTTTATCAACTCTTTGCCCTCCAGCCCTTTGTTAAAACCCTCGTGGGGCCTTCGGTCATTTTGACCCGAAAGCCACTGGAGCCCGCGGCCTATCAAAATGACCCAAAAGCCACTGAAGATTTTGGTAAAAAGAAGCAGAAAAAAATATGAATGTATGGTTATTTTAAGGCTCTTTTTTGGAGTGTACATTTTTTGACATTAGGGTCTTGAAAGGGTGCAAAATTAAGGGCCACACGAGGGTTGATAAACCCCCCAGAGTGGTATAGCCTGGTCATCACCAGACTAAATATCACAAGTTTATTATTTAGTCTGGGGGACCACCAATTCATTTTCTGGTAGGAGAGGTGTGGTTTACGATCGTCCAGAGCCGTTTATTGGGAGCTACAGATGTCTATCATGTGTTTTCACCAAACCACAGCCAATCGTATCATCGTTTTCCAATGACGTATCTGCTGTAAACCTTCGAGCTAAACTATTTAGAACACGTCTAAAGCTTGATCAAAAGATGGAGTCGCTGCTGTCATGTTGGATCTGTAAATAAACGTTCATTTTTATTTTTTTTTATCTATAAACAAACTACAAGCTTCTGTATGTCGAATAGTGCGTCATCGTCTTGCCGTCCCTCCTCGTTCTGTGTTCTGTTGTGCAGTTCCAAATGATTCGAGAGCACACAGCAGTCTGGGTATTCCCAGGCTACCAGAGTGCCAGAATTGTTGCTAATTTTCAACAACCTTCACTGTCCCACAGAACATGTTGTAGTCCTGATAACCACATGTTCTGTACCTAAACAAAGATCTACGTCCCTACTTTTAGTATTGAAAAGTATTTTACAGCTACAAATGCACCCATTTCTCATTTTGCTTTGTACTTGGCATTGTGTTTTCAGTGCCCAGATTCTCTGACTTTTTGTTGGTGTGATGCATTTTGTTCCATTTTCACACTGACACACGCTGACCGTCGTAGCTAATCTCTTTCGCCAACCTCTGTCTGAAACTTACCAGTGTTCGGGTTCAGGTATAGTCCATGTGGTCAAACGGATCTGACTCTGATCCCGTCTCATGGACTCTTCGTTTGGGGGTCTGCTCTGGGGTTCGCTGTTGGTGTCTCAGTGAACTTCCTCGATTCCGTCTCTTCCCTTATTCGGCGTAGAGCAGAGTCCAGAGGCCGGCGTATGCAGTGCTGTGTACGTCCTAGTGCACCATCCTCTTTGTCGTTCATGTTAAAAAGTCTAAATGAGGAGAATTCTCGTCATGGCAGGCTATGGTTGGCCTTCATTCCAATGACGGTAATAAGACCAGAGTCAAGGAAAAAGCCAGACCTAGCTTTATCTGAGATGATTTAGTTGGACCTCGTAGTTCGGCCTGGGACATGGAGAGAGCTCTGTGAGGGAGCGGAGAGCCTGCCCATTCAAGCATTTAAAAACAATCAATAGAATCTTCAAATGCATCCGGTAACTGACCGGGAGCCCGTGCCAGGAGGCCGGCACACACAGGGGTTATAGTATGCTCACATCCCTGCAGACGATGGATGAAGTCCAGTCCACAGTACTGGTTACAGCACAGTACACAGAGACTTACCGGTAAATACTGCTTCAACCACTGAAGGGATTTGCTGATGACCCCAAGATTTCCAACTGACTCATGGCAGTTGTGACCCAGCGAAGAGACATCAAAATAATTTCTGTTTTTGTTTTGTTGAGCTTTAAAACGTTTGGTGCCGTCAGACCCTTCACTTCAAAGCTGAGATATTCAACAGAAAGTTTTTAGGCATCAGTGTCTCCAAAAGATTTCCAAAATCATATTTTAGAGCATCTGCTACACTACGTAAACATATGGAAGTCTTACCGGGTCCCAGGACGAGTGTGAGTTTATATTTAGAGATTATTCATTAATAAGGTAGTGTATATGAGATGCTTAGCCCTTTCACCCAAAGCCAGCGTTATGGAATTCTGCCAGTTGTGTCCTCTGGGTACTCCGGTTTCCCCTGGGTACTCCGGTCTCCTCTGGGTACTCCGGTTTCCCCTGGGTACTCCGGTATCCCCTGGGTACTCCGGTATCCCCTGGGTACTCCGGTATCCCCTGGGTACTCCGGTTTCCCCTGGGTACTCCGGTTTCCTCTGGGTGCTCAGGTTGGCCCACAGTGGCAGCGGCTCAGGACTAACCCGACACCTTCAATTTAGCATAAAAGTAATGTTCGGACTATCGAGCACCTAAATATGAGCTGCCCCAACAACATTTCAAAAGATGATTATGTTTGTATTAATTGTATATAGGCTGCACTTGTCGCACCACCAGGGCACTGGAAATACAGGACTTTTCTCTCCGTTCGTCGTCAAATTTTCCAAGAGAACGGCGTCCCACGGGTGCATTTACTTTGATTAAAGTGTAATAAGAGGTTTAAAGGTCATGAATTTAATTTGGTTATTCTTTAAACCCAGGAGGCCGAGTGTGGATCCGCCCTCCTCGGCCTGCCTGGTTATAAAGTTGAGCACCTGTTATTGTGCAGATGAGCCGTGTTGGGAAAGTGACTTTAAAATTGTAATATATTCTGCATTAGTTACAGCTTTAGAAATGTCATATGTTTATATTACAAATGACTGTTTGAAAAATGTAGCCGAGTCACATTACTTTAAGTTACTTTTGTCAAAATACAAACTGAAAATAGTTTGTGCCACTGAGCAAAAGTGCAGTCAAAGATTTCCCCCGTTAGCTACACGTAACTGCAGCTCTTATACTGTACACCAGTGTCCAAGTTAATATCCATCCATCCATCCATCCATCCATCCACCCCTCCATCCACCATCCATCCACCCATCCATCCATCCATCCATGCATCCATCCATCCATCCACCCACGCATCCACCCATCCATCCATCCATCCATCCATCCATCCATCCATCCAACCATCCATCCATCCATCCAACCATCCATCCATCCATCCATCCACCCACGCTTCCACCCATCCATCCATCCATCCATCCATCCAACCATCCATCCATCCATCCATCCATCCAACCATCCATCCACCCATCCAACCATCCATCCATCCATCCACCCATCCAACCATCCATCCATACAACCATCCATCCATCCATCCATCCACCCACCCATTCAAACACCCACCCATCCATCCATCCATCCATCCATGCACCAGCCCCTTATGGCTCCTCCTGCAGGTGGTGGGTCCACAGAAGGACGGCCTCATAGTTCTAACCGGGCCTGTTGGTCTCTCATAAGGAGCTTCTGAACCGCTCTTTGTCTGACCCATCACCCAGGACCTGTCTGCCCTGGGAGACACTACCAGGGGCACAAAGCCCCCGACAACAGAGCTCCAGGATCATTCAGGCTCAAACCCCTCCCTCACGTTAAGGTGGCGGCTCCAGGATGGGTCCAACTCCAACTTAATGATAATAATGAATTTCATTTGTAGCACGTCAATACTCTCAGAGTGCTACAGAAAACACACATTGAAACATTTATAAGAGTTGTTGATTTGAGCGGAGTTTGTCACATCATCAATACAAACCATTAAATGCACTTGGAACTCGAGTGACTTCAATTGGAAAGACAAAAATATAACTGTATTGTTTTTAACTTCTTTACCCCCACCTGAACCAAGCACATTTTCTCCAGTTCGGCTTTACCCAAATCTAAAAGTGTAAAAATAAAATAGTGTAATTTTTTTTTTTGCTGTGTTTTCGAAGCTTTTTTGTTGTTGCTTTTTTGCCATGCTTTTGTTGCGTTATTGTTTTGTGTTTATATTTGACATGTTGTGAGACGTGGTTGCGCTCACAGCGATGTGCTAAAGATACGGCGTGTATTCTGAGCGTGTCAGTCTAATATTGTGATCCCAGCCCTCTGTAATTCTCTCTGCCTCCATGTCAGTGTGACTAATAAAAGAATGCCAACACATTAGCGGATAATGACTTGTGTATGTCCTCGTAAAATGAGCGCTGACGTAATAATTGCCATCTGCCATACATTGTAATTAGAGGCGTTTATCGCCGCGAGCCGTGCCGCCGGGTCGTTGGGCAAACACGCGTGTTTCCTGCAGCGTCTGACGGATGCGCCGGGAACATATGTGCCCGTCGTAAACGCGCACTCACCTTCATTTTCACAGGAAGAGCAGCCGCCATTTTGTTCATCACATTTAGAGGAGCATCATACGGAACAGGCAGGGTTTGATACAGATGAGCGGTAAATAACATGAAAGTAACATTCTTAAGTGTGCGTACGTATTGAGAGATTGTAGTTTTAATGAGTAAAAAAGTCGCCCTTTACGATTATTATTTTATGACTTTTTGTCGAGTATCGCTTCTGAGTTTTCCAGGAAATTCCCAAAACAGCGCAGCCTTTCCCACGCTCATTCATTCACACATATTGATAAGTTTAGTGTCCACGAACAGCACAAAAGGTGACCGAGTCATGATCATTTACTTTCTGGGAAACAGTTGTGGCAAAATAAAAATGGCAGCAATATATACACCATAGATATAATATAAAAGAGAGAGCTGGCGTTCCAGTCAGTCCGGTTAGTGTAATGGTCCCAAGTGTTCTGTGAAATGGACATTGTTGCAAATTCTCCTACTGCGAAGCCTGTTCCTTAAAAGCCTCCCTTGTCACATGGCTCATACCATTTTTTAGAGCCAGCTTTTAAGCATAATACAGTCGCCCCTGGTCACCATGTGGTGGTATTACAGCAATGACAACTCCCCGCTATGAGGACCAAAGAGAAGCGTCCATATACGGGCATGCACTTTACACTCACCAACAACTCACAACAACAGCTACACTTTAGTAGCTCCTACAGATTCCAAACGTTGGACTCAACAGTATTTTTGATGGTATTTTTTGGTACTTTTTCCTGTCTGATATATTGAGATTTTGACTCTCAAAAAACGATAAAAAGCAGATATTTTCTCTTAGCATATTCAAAAACTTAAACCTGGCTCTATCCATTATTCACACATTGAGGCCGCACTGTTTTGGGGATTTAGCTGTTGAGTGCCAACAATCCAGACCTTTTTTCATGATATTTGTAGCACCACAGCATATTCTATGTTATATCTATGGACACAGGCTATGGCTTGTTTGAAAGGGGAGACTCTAAGCTCTCCGTAGGTGAAACAGTTTAATTCTACGAGCCTCGGTTCCTGAGAAATCCAAAGCTAAACAGAGGCTAGTTTTGATCAAATTCACAGATTTTTTTCTAGAAACTGAGAAAATTAGTGTTTAATGAAACACTCTCCTTTCTGATCAACTCCTCTCTCCTCTCTGGACGGACACTAACATTATGTGAAGAGGCAAATGCCTAAATATATTTGTTTCAAGTCAATTTTCAACGACAACATTGTTGACACGTTTTGAAACACCGCGTGTGCATTTAAACAGCCTGGTTCTGGATTGAAGACTTTAACAGGATGTTTCTCAGCCGTCCTTGGACCGATTTTAACCATTTAAAAACTCATAGAAACATTAAAATCTCAACTGTTTCGATCTGTACATGGTTGCTCTGCTTTGTCAAACGCAACACCACGCCCCCTCAGACTAACACCACGCCCCCTCAGACTAACACCACGCCCCCTCAGACTAACACCACGCCCCCTCAGACTAACACCACGCCCCCTCAGACTAACACCACGCCCCCTCAGACTAACACCACGCCCCCTCAAACAAACAAAAAAGAGAAAAGAAACGCAATAATATATAAAATGTCCAGATCGTGACCTGTCACTGTTACGAGTGTGGTGGGGATTCGACCCAAAAGCAAAAACAGCCAAAAACAGGTTCAAAAGAAATTTAATGGCAAAGGCCAAGAACAGACAAAAATGCAAAACTCACTTAGCACAGGAACACGGAACAGGACACACACACAACGCACCGACAGAATACAAATGAACCGACAAGGACAAGGGAAAACACAGGGGTCTATATACAGAAGGAACAGGGAACAGGTGAAACACATTAGGGCGGGACAGGTAATCAACACAAGGGAAGCAAAGCAAAACCACAAGGACAGAACAGACGTGACAAAATAAAAGACTTGACACAGAACCAAACCAAAACAGGGGACAGAACACAAATAGACAGAACCATGACAGTCACAAGTTTTTGATGGTCATTTTTTTCACTTCTGTTCATCACAGAGCTCCCAAAATCACACATAAGGTGTATCAGAGTGTATAGTTTTGCAAATTAATTTTTTTTTTTTTTAATTAAAAAAACGCAAAAAAAAAATTTTCTGTTTTTGCTATACATATTTTCCTCATACGTATTTAAATCAGTACAGTACAGTATCTACAGATTGATACCTCTAAATGTTTTTTATCCCGTCTCACCTGCCGTGGAAACCAAGAGTGTCCATTTTTGGCAAATTTTTCAATTCCCAAATACTCATTTTGTTCGAACCGTCCTGAAGCTAATTAGTACCTAAAGTTTCCTGTTGCACAAAACCAGGCAGCCTCAACAAAACCGAAGATGGCGTCCGCGAGCTGAAAAAAGGTCAGTGGAGGAGAGGAATGAATGTGTGCAGCGGCTCGCATCGCGGGCCGTGATAAATCGCGGGCGAAAATGAGATCAGAGTGCTTCTCTTTTCGCCGCGAATGCAATTACGGTGATGGTGTCGCAGCGGCGCGAAGAAAACGGCCAAACATAAGCAAAGACAAACAGAGCACGCCGCCACCGGGATGATGGATGGGCCCAGTCATTTGGCTTTTAAGGCGGGGTCTTCATCTCTCAATTTGTACTCCCATCTGCATAAGCGACTCTGTAATGTGCCTTTCTCTGTACGTGTCAGCTCACTCTGCAACCCCGACTTCCAAAATAATGAGGATTTAATTATGAAATGATCCTGGGCTGTTGTTCTCGCCTCACAAGTAATAGAGAGGTGTGGGTTTTCTGTAAAGTGACTGCAGATAGGTCGCAGAGGCAGTGAGAATCCATTGTGTTTTTCCAACGAGGAAACTTGGCGAGATAAATGTAAAGGTGCTTATTTACGGGAGTTGTTTTAGAAGCTCGTGTTCGCATTGGTTCAACACATACTTCTTTATATTGATCTAAAGCTGCTTTTGCCCTGTTAAATACAGCGCAACACCGCAACACCCTCCCACATTCTGTTACATTACAGCCTCGTTCCAAAATGGATTCAATTTGTAATTATGACAAAGTGAAAAAAAAGGGTTTTACAATCCATCCATCAATTTTCTTCCGCTTTATTCGGGGCCGGGTCGCGGGGGCAGCAGTCTCAGCAGAGATGCCCAAACTTCCCGATCCACACACACCTCCTCCAGCTGTTCTGGGGGGACCCCGAGGCGACACCAGGCCAGCTCGGAGACATAGTCCCACCACCGTGTCCTGGGTCTTCCACGAGGCCTTGTCCCATAAGTAAAACTGAGCTGAGGAGCCTTTTTCCACTGCGGTCAATTACATGGATCGGTCTTGATTTGGAAAGCCACATGTCTCTATGCGTTTACTTTCTCTTCAGGAATCAGAGAATCCCAAACTCCGGGTTCTGAATGAGCCAGAGCAGATTTGGATTTTTAGAGCAACTGAATTGTCTTCACCCCTCGCTTCAGTCAGGCCTGCAGGACCAGGTGCAGAATGACTGACCTCCATATGTGGACTGGGAGCAGGGCTGGACTGGCAAAAAAAATCGGCCCGGGACTTTTGGGTCAAGACCGGCCCTCCAAAAAAAAAAAACAGTCATTTTCAATGCAATAGTCGAGGTGATGAGCAAAACAATAAACCCTTGGCTTGAACTAAAACAGTAAGACAATAGTTGCATTTTGTTTCTGCCGAATTCAAGCTAACACCTCAGAGACTCAACACTTTAATCTTTTCATTCATAACTTGAAGGAACTTTTGTAAAATTACTTAACAATCTTAAAATGTGCGTTCTGTTAATGAAGTTCCACTCGCGACTGCGACACAAATAAACTTCTCAAAACCAACCAAATGATCAAACTGTAGATTCAAGATGAAATGGTAAAACTCACCACGGAGTTATGGAGGTGTGGAGTGAAGATAGAAATCCCAAAAAGGCCAAACATTGTAAATCCTTTCAATGGAAACTAGAAGATTTACAAACTGCACTGACGACGAGGGGCAAGACGGAGTCACCTGGCCAACTCCCAGCATGCACTTCTTTGCAAACAGGGGCATGAGTGTTATGTCCCAGAGACCCATCGCTCATTATACGACATTATCTGGGAACCATGACTCAAGAAAGCGTGCTACTAGAGGGGTATAAAAAGCGTCACATCCCTCTAGTGGAGGAGTTGTGTAACTGCATAATTGTAATGATAGAGATTCGGCTGGCTTTTCCCGTTAATTGTGGGCTGGTGTCAGATATTATGGGCCTTATTTCGGCGTGATTGGCCCATCCGGCCCGAAAGTACGTCGGCCCACCGGGAAAACTCCCGAATCTCCTGATGGCCAGTCCAGCCCTGACTGGGAGTCAAAGAGCTCCATGTGGCAGCAGCGTCTAGTGCTCGGTGCAGAGTGGATACTCAAGGAACTCAAACTGTGCTTCAACTGAATAATGTAAGGGTGTGGACAATGGAGAGACACGTCAGTAAATAATCAGAGCAAGGACTTGAACTCACAACGCTATAGGTAGTAATGTTCTGCATACTGTATGTGCAGCGCCTTCACCACTCGACTGTCAGCAGCACACTCTACAAACTAGAGTGTGTAATAAAAAAAAAATGCTTTTAGTATTTGCGTTATATCTTTAATCTTTGACATGATTTTGTCCTGTATTTTTCTGGCTAGTTTATGTAAGATGTGAAAGATCAGGAAGAAATCAGATTATATGTACATCAGATTATGCCGTTTACATAATCTGAGACCTCAAATATCAGATAATGATCTGTATATATGATCTGTGACCTCCATCATTCGTAAGTGGAAGAAGTTCAGAACCACCAGGACTCTTTTAGAAGGGCCTTGGTCAGGGAGGAGACCGAGAACCTGATGGTCACTCTGACAGAGCTCCAGTTATTCTGAGGACATGGGAGAACCTACCATCTCTGCAGCTTTCTACCATAAAGGTCTGGTAGAGCGTGGCGGTGTGAACACTCTCCGGATGGACTGTCACTTTTCTTGTGGACGAAATAAAGAGGAGTGTGAGTTGACAACAGTACAGTAATGACAACCAGCAGAACGTTGAGTCGATGAATCACTGCTACAGAAAACAATCTTGAATCCATCTCGCGGCCCACACTCAGAGCTCCGTGTTCCCCTCCAGGTGTTCTGAATCCAGCTGTGCTTCTTACATCGTCTTCTGGACGTAAATCCACCCAGTGCTGAAGCCTCTGCCGTGGACTCGTCAATCCCCCCGCCTTAGCCTCACTTTGTCATCTCTTTCCCGTTCCCTTTGACATTTACATTGACGGTATTATTGTCTGAACCCGTCCGTCCTCTCGGCTCCGTCTATCTCCTGAAATAACACATTGCGGCCCCGAGATTGCCGCCGCCTTCTTCGTATGTGCACGGTGAAGACACGCGTGCCGGCGGATTTGAAGCCCTGACAGATCACACACTCTGATTCCATATATTTTCTCATTGTCTGCCCTCCCTCTCCTTTCACCCCCCCCCACCCCCTCCTTTCATCTCCCCCCCTGTAACTCCCAGCTTTTATCTCGGCGTTCCAGCGTCCCTCGCCTCTCGCATGTGTACTCTGTCTATTCTGTGGGAGAATCTGGTCGTGGCTCCGGCGCCGCGTGCTGAATGTAAAGTAGCCCCGTCCGCTGCCCGTTGCAGTCGCTGAGTTTTCGGGAGCTCTCCGGCAGATTTGCTCCACTCGCGTTGTATCTGCCTCAAACTTCCTTCTGTCCTCGGGATTCCACTTCGCGGCATATTCACAAACGACTGGCGCTTGGCAAACACTATTATGGATTCACATATTCTGCAGCCCAAGGCAAAACCAAGGAGATTTCGTTCTGATTTTTTGGTGTTTACCATGTTTCCATTGCCGTTCGTTACAGCCAAGCTGATACAGCCACCTTCAGTCCGACCAATGGGGCTCGGGCGAGGAAAGATTAGCACGGTTTTAATCAATGATTGAACAAAAAGCTTTCACTTGAGCCAAAGTCCTCAAAATGGCAACCAACAAAACAGGAAAAAGGTCTGGTTCTGGAAACTGGGGAAAAGCTTGTCCCAAGTGGAAAAATGCACATCAACCTGGGTTTGTTCATGAATGGCTTTCTTTGTTTTTATCTGCAACCTGTGTGAGATTTACCGTGAGCCGTTGTTGTCCGTGGACAAACAAAATCACCAGAGAAATGCTCGACGTTAATCCCAGCAAAACGCAAATGAACTGTTGAAAACAAACAGATGCACATTTAGCTTTTGAGATGCCAACTCCAAATCTTAACAACCAAACAATTCGCTCAGTTAACGAAATTTCAGGTCAGAGTAAAAAAACTTACTCTGTACGAAGCTTATTTTATGCCGTTTTGTCATGAGGTGGAGAGATCCAGGAAGTAGCTACAACATTGCTTCACAAACCCGTCTCCATTCACAAATATTTACAGATTTTATGTCCACGTGTCCAGAAGCGTGCCCAAGATAATGCTATAATCCAAATATGGTCATTTCCTTTCTGGGAGATCCCTGTGGACAATATAAGACTTTCAGGCTGGTTTTCTCAAAATGAGGCATTTGTTCCACTCATGCAACGACATCACCACTTTAGCTCCCACAGAACCCAAGACTTAACACATTATTGTAAGTTTTCTTCAGAGGGATTTTTTTAATATCTACTTCCCAACCTGATTTATTTAGCTTTGAACCCAAAAAAAACAAAACAAGGCAAAACTTAAAGGGACTATACAGAGTTTAAGAGTGTTAAAATAATGTATTTTCCTCCCCTTACATGTTCCAGCCATGTCCTAATGTGTAGAATGAGCTCAGACCTGTTCACCACAACTGCCTCTAAAATCCTGCACTGTCACTCAGAAAGGTGTTACTTCGGGTCTGAAGGTGCAGTTACACGAATGACCTAAGGTGGCAGTAGTGAGTATAAAAATGGCATCTTGCATCTAGCTCCTTAAAAAAAAATTTACATGTTTTTTCACATATGATAATCGTATTCAAATATAAACAAGATCTGAAATCGCCTCTGAAACAATCTGTGAACATAAACTTAAACCTGTGTGACTGATAATATCTAAATGTGGCGCCCGCGTGACTGTGTACCAACATGAAAAGAGCAGCACACCACACATGGGACAGTTGTGGGGCTTAGAAACATAATGAGTATTAGCACAGTCTGGGCTTTGGAGCCGCCACATGTGGGTCTATCTACACAGCGCGTGTTTACACTCTTCCTTATGCAAATGCACATGTGAAGGGCGGCACACGCACTGTATGTGAGCGCCCTGGACGATGACGTGTCAAGGGGACGGCGGAGGCTGGAGTGTGAGATCAAGGAGGCTCAGACCGGGGCTTCTCCTGCAGGCAGTCAGGCTCAAGTGTTACAAATCATGTTTACTCTCATATTTGATTAAATCTGATACATATGCAACGTTCTGAGATGTGACTTTAGGTTCCCCAGACTGAGGGTGAATTCACAACCCTTGATTCAAATCCTGGCTCGAATAGTGCGATGGAGGTGATGTGAATGCTCAAACAAACTCTGATGTGGGCCAAAGAACCAAATCCTAGTTTGACTGGAATGTAGATTTGGGCAAGAAATGAAATCGAATAACTCCGTTTCGAATCATTTGATCGGTGAGTGGAACAAAACCAGGAAGTAGCTGACGCTGTGAGGTCATGTGACTGTCCGAATCCTATTCAAACAGCAAGAACAGCGATCAATACCGGCACAATGATTCACAGACAGACCAATGTCAGTGGGGGATTATAGAAATATGACTCCATGCAAATCTATCAACAAAGTCAGAAAGTATCTCTGGCTAAATAGAACAAAAACAGCAGAAAAATGTCATGTTTTGTTTGATTTTAGCAGTGATCCCCATTGTGAACACGACCTAAGCTACCAACAGAACATCTAAAGTTGTCTCTGGTCTGCTCTTGACCTCCCCAGTTACCATGAAGGACGGGTCAAGTGTAGAAGCACACAAAGTACCTCACCTAACCCCAGCACTGCAGTTCCTCACGATGGTGTATCTCGGCACATCAAAGGAACGCCCTGAAGCTGTATAATCTTTCAAATTACTCACCAAAGCCCAACCCAAATTTCACTTTTTGCTTTGTTTAGCCCGACATGAGACTTAAAAGAAAGGCATACATCAAAGCGACATCGGCTGCTTTTTGTCATCCGATGTCTCAAGCAGCACGCTCGCGAGTGGGTGAGTGGCACCAGACGAGCAGCCGGGCTCCCGCTCCTCCCCTATAGGGCTTTCAAAAGGACTTGTTTTGATTCTTTGTAGCTGTGTTGTCTTCTTTTATTACCGGCGCTCTCACCCCGCGCCGACTCCGAGGCCTTGAGCTAAGAGCGCCAACTTTCTACCCCGCGCCTTCCTAAAGCTTTGATTCGACTCGCCTTAATGGACTAATTAGGTTGAAACGTGGGAAGGCAGCATCCGCGTGCAGGGGAATGTTTTCCCCCCGCCCATCCCGGCCTATAGGAGGAAGTTTAAGCACTTTTAATGATCCTCCCCTGAGCTGGAGACGCCGATTGTTCTGTTCAAATCTGAAATTACTTTTGTACAAATGGCTTCATCTCATCGGTGCTTAGCTGAAACTTTTGCGATTAAATTGAATGTCTGTGTTGGTTTGTTTCGGTTCCAAACTTGGAGATAATTTGCAACAGTAATAGGCAATTTGGTGGACAACTTACACGGCGAAGCGAAGGGCTGTATTTGAAAACATTATTGTCGAATTAGCATGTGTTGCGCTAAGAGGAAGAAGAGTTTCACTGTACATCCTGAGAGTTTGAAGGTGTCTCAGGCTGCACTCCCGTCTGCAGGCCACAGCACCGGCTCGGCCCCTGGCTGTTGTTTCTCATTAGCTCTGAACGTCGATTACAGAGCGATCGCCCGTCGTCGTAATTGACCCGTTTCTTCCGATTGGTTCCATCCGTCTTCATACAGTCGTAATGACCTCGTAATAAATCCAGCTTTATCGCTCCAACTCCGATTCTGCGTGGACTGACAGAGACGGAGACGCGCCGCGGATCAACGGGCTGCCGATGCGCAACAATATCTCACTCTACGCTTTGTCTCGGGAGTTTCTGGTTTGTGCCCGTTGTGCGTAGTTTCTGGGTTATCGAGAGAAGTGTCCGTCTGCAGGGCAATGTGTCAGGGATCTCCTCGTCATGAACTCTGAATGTGTGCATTTGTGTTCCAGAGTGCGGACAAACGCGTGGAGGTGCGGGGCCGGCATGGGAAGTCGGAGCTCACCATCAGCGGAGTGAAGCTGTCGGACCTCGGCCGCTTCGACTGCGAGGCCCTGAGCAGGATCGGGGGCCATCAGAAGAGCATGTTCCTGGACATCGAGTGTACGTATTACTTTGAGTTAAGCCTCTTTTCTGAAGGAGACCTGGCCAAGAGGCACCGGCTGTTTACGATCAGTTCAGATTTAAAGGAGCTCAGGGGAATGTGTTCATGAAGCTGGAGAGATTGACCAGGAGCAAAGCTGTTCTACCCAGTTCTTTGTAATAGTCTTTTCCTCACATCGGAGCTCAGACTAGGGTTGCAAGGTTTATCAATATTGAATGGCAGGTTCTGACTACCACAATAACCTAACCTCAAGAGGCAGAGCTTTTTCTTTCCTTCTGTCTCTGCATTTGAGTGATAGATGTTCACCGATCACAAATGTGGAGCCTCTGATTTCAGGTTCAGTTGCAACAGATAAAAGCTGTCTGAGTTTCGAGAGCAGATTCTATAGTGTCCCGGACTTATTTTAGTCACGTGGCTGTCCTCTAGAGGTACTTTGAATGTCGGAGAGAGGTGGAAGTATTTTTCTAATGTGGAGCAATTTAAGCAAGAATATGTTGTTTGACTAAAGTCTTAAAGTAACACAAGTTTCTTCATTCATCATTTTAGCAGTTTATGCTTTTAAATGTGTCATGGTTTATGGTCAAAATCGTGCAGCTCTAGTTCACACAGGGTTTGTTTCTGTAATAAAAACCCAGCAGTGCTTTCTGCTTTTTCAGCAGATGTGAGGGACAGTTTATCATCAATCCACAACGAGACTTTTTCAATTGCTGCCCCTTCGGATGTTTGAATGGCATCGTGCAGTTGTGAGCGAGCTCTGCTAAATGTCATAAGGACCAGCTTCATCTGATGGAAAGCAGTCTGAAGCTGATTTACTGCATGACGATGATGGAAGAAGCACTAGAGTAGATGATGGTCTTATTTTACACTGTCCAAATGACTATTCAGGATGGAAATCTGTGATACAAATTTGTGCTGAACCTTCGGAGACCTTCGGACCCAACACCCTACAAGCTAACGACTATTTTTTTCCTGTGAACTATTTTCACTGTGAAATCCAGAAATGTGGTGCGTGTTTGCAATAATCAGCACTAGTCTTTTCATTTCCAATAATAATAAAAAACACATTATGCTCATAATTACCACACGTGCGTCGCCGTGAACTCGCCCGCACCGCTCGCCTGCTTCCCAAACACCGGGTAGACGGCTTAATTAGTGGTAGTAGACATGGCCCTTCCTTTCACTTGTTTGGGGTCGTCCGAGGCCACGCACTAATGATATCCAAGCCTCCGAGGACTACCACATGAAAAGTGTTTAGCATACCCTGCTGTAATAGTAGTAGCAGTCGTAGTAGAAGCACAACAACAACAAAAAAGGAAGGGCAGTGCGAAAATAAGTTGTATCTTTTTAGCGGAGTGGAAAGCAATTTTCTCCTCCCGTGACTTTGGCGAGTGGCGAAATCCCCTCAGACCTGTTTTGCATAGCTCTTGACAAGTTGACAGCCGTGATAGCATCCAGAGGTGGGGAAAAAAACAAATAAATAAATCTTCCTCCCACCTCCACCCGCAGTCAGTCACTCCTGTCAGCACTGTAAACTTGTTTGTCTAGTAGTGCCACTGTGGAGCGATCATGCTCCGTGCGCGAGTGTGTGTTGGGGATGAACTAATGAACTCATTTAGTAAGCCGGTGCGGTGACAGAGAGCCAGGCATCCATCTATTTAATGGAACCCAGCGAGCGCACATAAAACAAGCGTAATGCCTCTCCGACCGCGCCAGGACGGAGAAATCCCTCTGCCCAAATCGTCCATTACGACCCGACGGATTTGCCGAGCCAAATGAGCTGCTGTTTGCGCCCTTTACTTTGATTCCGTTTGAAATCCCTCCCGTTCTAGAGCTGATGTTGGGGGGTGAGAGTCGGTATAGGTTGCTTTGGTGTTGCTGTTTGCGTCCTCTGCTGGCATTTGGTTTAACTGCATTTTACACCATCTCAAGTGCTAGGCGTATTTTCTGGGAATATATTCACTTTTAAAGCGAGACACGGCAGGTGAAACCGTGTTCAATGATGTAACAGTTTTGAAAGTAAAGTAGTAAAAAAAAAAATATATTTAACTCACTCTATGGAAGATTTTTTTTGTCTCATCAAAATGTGAATGTTAAATGTCTGAGAATTTGATGCTTTGAATCTTTTTAACATTGAAATACGTTTTTTTTTTTCAGTAACTGAATTTTCACTGCTCATTTTTGAAGGGTTTTAAATTGAAAATGAAAAATGCACCTTTTAAATATTCACCGTATTATTTTTCAAAACAATCAATTCAGCAGTCTAAATTCAGAGTGTCAAATTTGCAATAAAAAATCAAATACATAAATTCACCCTTAGAATGTTCAATGAATATTCAATGAACATTCAACAGCTGAAATTCAGAGTGTCAAATTTGCAGTAGAAAAAAATTAAATTGGAAAAAATCACCCTTAAAATATTCAATATTTAAAGAATTCAAGCCCTTAAACTCAACAGTAAAAATTCCCACAGAACATCCTGGACACCAAGGCCTGAGCAATCGATCCTGGATGAGCTGAGATGCAGGATGTTTCCTATTGGTTTGTGTCTTTAGAGGGCGGGACTTACAGATGAGGAATCAGGAGTTGAAGTGGATCGATTGTTCAGGCCTTGGTGTCCAGGATGCTCTGTGTGAATTTTTCGCTGCGAATTTCTCAAACTGAATTTCTACTGTTGAATTTAAGGGCTTGAATTCTTTAAATATTGAATATTAAGGGTGAATTATATGTGGAATATTCAATGTCTGAAATTCTACGACAAAAAATATTAAAAGAAAAAATTAAATGCAGAAAATTCACTGACATTTAACATTCTGATGACACAATAAATCTTCCATGCACTCTTGGCGTTTTTCTTATTTCATCAGATTTTGTCCATGAATATAGGTAATTTTGGCCATTAGTAAAACAAAATGAAATGCTTAATTTTTCAATGAAAACATAAAACGACAGATAAGTTTAAATTGATATCTGGACATATTTGTTTCTCTTATTCACCTGCAGCGTCTGGCTTTAAGTTCTGCCCCAGAATACTGCCGAGGCGAAGGTGTCCAAAAGTACTTTCTAAAGCCCGACTGAAGCTTAGGGGACCTTTTAATGAAGCGCGCCTTCTTCTTCGTTTCCTTTGGAGACTTTGTGTGCCAAAGCCACCGCGAGTCAGTTTGGGGCGCTTTGATCATGCGACGCAGCCCCACCTTTGATTGGAGTGTTTAATTGGCTGTCACAAACGCCAAGCACCGCAGACGTTACTCCTGCTAAGCAACTCGCTCTTGTCTTTGAGCCAAGAAGAAGCGCTTTTCCAACTTTAAACTGACAAAATGTGGGAAATGAATCTCTGGTAAAATAGAAATGAGTTATTTCATTTCAGTCAGTCTTTTGTACGAATACTTGTCCAGTGGTGTCCCCCACAGCTCAGAACGTCTCTTTACTTCTCCAAACAAATAGAAACGATATTTACCCACGCTTTCTTGTTCATTGTCCTCTATTTGCCGTGTTTAGACATCCCGAAGTTCCTGACCAACCACACGGTGTACTTCTCGTGGGAGGGAAACCCAGTGAACATCAGCTGTGACGTCATGTCCAACCCCGCGGCCACCATGCTGTGGAGACGAGAGCGCTTCACCATCTCCGCCGAGGGGACGCCCAACACCCGGATACACAGCGCGGAGGGCAAGTCTGTGCTGGAGGTGAGTGCGGCGGTTTCATCCAGTGCACAAGCATGAAACAAAGCAGTTCAAACACGGCCGTGGGAGAGGGAATGGAACCAGCGTTGTTTGGGTTAGAGGGAAACGTCTCTATCCTCGTCGTAGGCCTACATGTGTTTGCAATGACGTAGTTCAGTTTATGCCGCCATGTTGAGGATCCAAGTAGAACTATGCAGCACCACTACATGCAATGATGCAGCTGTGCATGATGAACGTAAAGGACAGCAGATTAACAGTAGCATTTGTTTGTGATTGTAATAACAGCTCCAGAAGATAATGGTAAAGGAGAGCACGTGTTTATGTGACCAGTGTGGGGTGATGTTTATGAGGCAAAGGCCGCCCAGCTACAGCAGATCTGAGAAAAACTCCTGAAGACTAAACAGTCAAGACGTTAGCATGCTACTACAGTTAGCATAATAAACACATGTGCGGCTCACACCTATGAACCCTCAACAGCAGGGGTCTCCCACAGGCGGGCCATTCCTGTCCAAACTGCGGCCCATAGTTTTTTTTTTATTGGCCCGCTGCAATTTCCGCCACAGTGGAGAAATGATTATTTGTTCATAGAGGTAAATGGGAGATGTGTTTGTTTAATGAACACAGTATTTATGTGTTCATAATCACAATTCCTAATAAATTGAGTCAGTTGATGTTAATATTTTTGAAGGGATTCATGTTAAGTTACTGTGAGCTATACATCTCTGTCTGTGCTGGAGAGTAATTGTGTTCTTTCTCTGTGGATGACCTTCTCTCTTTTATTAAAAATACATGAAAATCCATGAAAAGAAAGCTGTGTTAAAGGCTGTTTTTTACTGTAAGCATATTCAGTTAAAAAGCATAGTTTTTGAATTTGCTAACTTTAATACAAAAGTGAAGTTATATGTCTGACCTCTGCTGAGTGCAGCCCAGTTGTTTGTATATGTTTCTGCTCTAGTCCACTCCATTGCGGAGTTACTACAAAAAGAAAGCATTCCACATGTGTCCAGCAGAGGGCACTGACATAAAAAAGACATCTGGACATAAACAATACATTATAGCCATGTGGTAAATCAATAGTACAGTGTTGCAGGAACTTGTGACACTTGTGTTGTAAAGTGCAATACAAGTGTCATTATCATTCATTTATTGATTGACTGCGGAATTCTTCCGCAGTCAATCAATAAATGAATGATGAATAAATGAATGATGAATTATTGGTTTTCATGTTCTTTATTATTATTCCTCTTCCATCTTTTTCCCGATTTTCTAGAGCTTTCAGCACCTTCATGCTTTGTGCAATTTATGCAAGTTATGCATCAAAACGTTCCGCATGTTGAGGAGAAGGTGCTATTACTTTTGGGACTTCTGCAACTTACGGTTTTTCCGCAATCGGCCAAAATGTCGGAGATTTTTCCCATTGACTTATAATGGGGCTGCTGCAAATCCATGCTTTTCTGCACTTTTTTCTGCATTTTATGCAATTTCTGCACTTTGTGCATGTTCAGTTTATGCAACTTGTGGGTTTTGAGAAAAAAATGGCCTTCTGCAGATTTCCAGTTTTTTTATACGAGAGTTTGAAATTTTTGCATTGGTGTGTATGGGGGGAATCCAGCCAATGGAGAGACTCCAGGACTTTCAGCCATTTGTGCTTCTGCCAATCAAGCACTGAGGCCATTTCAACAGTTTGACCAGTTTATGGAATATGAAAGTGTATGCAATATTAACAATTTATGCAAAGTAACCACTTTATGGGATTTAACCAGTTTATGCATTTTAAAGCGTTTGTGCAACTTAAGAGTTTATGCCATTTAGGATTTATGCATTTTAAAGCGTTTATGCAATTTACACAATTTATGCAAATTAACCCATTCATGCATTTTACCACTTTATGCAGTTTATACAGTTTATGCAACATGACATTTTATGCATTGTACCAGTTTATGCAAATTGGATTATGCAAATTAAGCAATTTATGCAATTTGAACAGTTTATGCAATTTATGCATTCGCTTCCCGCAATTCCGCAGTCAATCGCAATGGCGCAGCCATTGCCTTTCTAGTTGAAAATGGTTTCCGCAATAGTATTTTCCCAATTAAACACATTTTACTGGAGCTTTTGTTTCGGGACCCCGGCAGTACACTTTTGATAAACTTTGGCCCCCAGGGTATTTTACTTGGCGGCCCCTGCTCTGCAGTAACAGCTCAGCTCTCACCTCGGTCACATGTCGTCTCTAAGGCTGAATATTTGGAGGGTGGTTGGTCTTCTGGGAGATGTTTCTTCAGCCTGTGGCTCAGCTGCTGTATCCATATTATCTGATACTTTTTAGTGGTGTCTGTCTGTATCTCTCCAGGCACTTTGTCATGATCAACTCCTCAGGTTTTGGTTTTCTTTAAATATGAAGTGCTCATTCTGGATGTAGCCTCTTGACTTCAGTCAGTGCAGATGTATAGTTATATATGTCATACACTCACCAGAAGTCCCCCAGAAAACAGCGAAAGTGAAGTGACTGAAATGCAGGTAAACCTTCCGGTGTCATTGGCAATGAACTGAATGTTCCACCGACTTGAACTTTTATTAATGCTATAACTATGATGGAGTGGAATGACACAGGTCTGCAGCTGAATACAAAGTGTCTTCATTAAAAGTCTGTAGTTACTCGAGCGTCTTGCAAACATCGACTGTGAAGTTTTGCTAACGACCCGGCGTTTGTTCCTTTAGGTGACTCCCATGTCCGACCGGGACTTTGGCCGCTACAACTGCACGGCTCGGAACAACATCGGAGTTCGATATCAGGAATTCATTCTGGCACAAGCAGGTGGGTGCCGTTAATGACTTTTTGTACTTTCTGATTTGTATAGATCTGGCTCTCCCCATTCAAACCGCTGCACAGCCCTCTGATGGTAATGGAGCCTTATTTGCAATTCCCAGGCAGATAGACTCCTCTGCAAGTCCCCGGCCCAATTCAGCCCAGGCCTAATCTCACACAGCGCATAGGCCCGGCACGGTCTATTTACTGAAGCACCTCCTAATTTACTGTAGCGCATTGTAATACACAACAGCGCTGTCCAATTATGTTTAGTGCAGATTGGATCCCAGCGCTGAACAGGAAGTGGGGAGCATGAGATGACCTAATATGGACGCAGTGAGAAAGAGACACAGGACTGAAAGAGCCGCGTTATGGACAATTATACGTACTTTTATTTGAATCGGCTCTCTGAGGCTGTGTTTGCGCAGAGGCCTGTTTCGTAAGCTCCGTCTGGAGAACGGAAAGAATGAACGGATTTGGGGGACGACTTCAAATGGGCTGAATCATGCACCGACAACGCATGACAATGACATTTGGAAGCGTGCGACAGTTACATAACAGTCTGGAGCTGGGAGAAACAAATGGTTTGAACGTCAGGTTTAACTTCTGAGCTTGAATCAAAACATCTGAGAGAGAAACAGGCAGACGTAGAAGAGGAAATGACGTCAGTGTGGAAGAGGAGGAACCTTTTCTGATTTACTGCAATGATAGTGAAAAGTCCAGAGAAAGTCAGACAAAACTGAGTGTGTTTTGGATGCGGAAACAGTCTGTTTGAATGTGGAACATGTTAAACTGAAGGACTTGAGTCTCACTGTGGCCTGGCTAAATAAAAGGAGTTTTAAATGAGACGGTGAGAAGCACTGAGGTGGACTTTTTTTTTATTTTATTCAATCACGAAAGACTTGCATATTGGGTAGTCACAAAATCCAGCAGTGGGCGGAAATGATATATAAAACGAAACGAAAGAAAAAGAAGACGGTTAATAGCCAAGATGGGACGCTCCAGGATCAATTGTTTGGAAGGTTTTACCGCTGACTGTTACTCTCACCAGAAAACCTACTAAACAGTTGATCGTGGAGCGTTGTAGAGGCCGCCGTGATCGAAAGTAAAGACACCATGCTGACCACTCACAGAGCTGCAGGTTCACCATAAGGTCAATTACGCACAACTATCAACTTTTTTTCACCTAAAAAGTTGCGTAATGCACCTTTAATGTTTACAGATTGTGCTCACGATGTCCAAGTGAACATGCATCTGTAGTTGTAGTAATATAGACGGCCTTTAGGGGGTTCCTTAGAAGCTGCTGTAAAGTCCCGAGCTCCAGCATAGAGCCTCATAAATCTTTATTAAAACTCTAGACAGAACATCGCCATAGTAACACATTAGAACGAATGGCAATTCTGTTGGCCATACTGTGTCTTTCAGAGCGAGTGCGTAAACAAGGAAACATCATTATAGTCCCTTTAAATACTGACTACTATATTTACATCATATATATGTAAACATTTGACCTTGCATTTTATTACTTAACATCAAGCAAAGTTTATCTATTCTTAAGGGGAGACACTACAGGCAAAACTCATTTTTTCTGTTTTCAGGTTTTGGGTCAAATTGGTCTCTGAACATACAAGCTTTCACCCGGAAACAGAAAATATGCCTAATCTTCACAACAACATGTTTAAATATCGCGCTGATTCAATGTTCCCCCATAGACTTATATGGGAGAACACAATTTCAAGGCCCTTTTTCTCAAAACACATTTTTCTGTCATTGTGGCGACACTATGTCCACGTCAGTCGGACCTAAAGACTTCACATTTTCCAGCCTTGGACTGAACAATATTTGGAAGATTTTTTCAGAGGGATTTTTTATTATTTAATCCCTAAGCCCCATTTATTGAGTTTTGAATGTCAAAAAATGTCAAATTTTTCCACTAAAAAACAGCTTATTTTAAAACTAAACAAGAAATCCAAAATCCCCTCTGAAAAAGTCTTGGTAACTCATTCATCAATAAAATGAAACCATACATTTGAATGTAGCTCAATCCATTATTCAGATTTCGTCGCCGAAAAGATGGGAAATTTGGGGCATTTTTAGGCATAAAACACCTTGTTCTTATAAGAAAAGATAAAATGACAGAAAACTTGCAATGTATTTTTTTCTCACATTCATGCCAGTGATCGACAGCAACAGTTTCAAATTGATATCTGTGAATATACATTATTTCCCTATTCACCTGCAGTGTCTCGCCTTAAGTCATAGAAGGAAAGAAAATGGGCGATTGAAAATACTTCTTCACAAATAATCCTTTAGCAAGTATTTAGAAGGAGAAGATCTTTATTTATATAGCGCCTTTCACAGACATTGTCACAAAGCGCTTTACATGAGACAATTGTGTATTCACTCCACACTCGGCGGTGGTTAAACTACGTTTGTAGCTTCAGTTTCCCCTGGGGGAGACTGACTGTTGTCGCGACTGCACACGTCTGCATGACACCTCCATGCATTCACACACACATCATTCAGCCTGGCCTATTGTACATGTTTTTAGTGGTAGGGGAAACAGGAGTACCTGGAGGAAACCTACGCAGACACGGGGAGAACATGCAAACTCCACACAGAAAGGCCCCGTGCAGGTGGGAATCGAACACGGGACCTTCTAGCTGTGAAGCGAGAGTGTGCTACTGTGCCGCCCTGCTGAATACATTCAATGGAGTTGAGACAGTGAATACAGTAACTGTAGAGTCGTGCTGAGACTATGAAACAAGTGCTTCAACCCTTTAACCTCCACCTGAACTGAGCACATTTTCTCCACTTTGGCTTTACCCAAATCTAAAAGCTTCTTGGAAAAAAAGCATCAAAATAGCAACAAAAGCGAAATGAAAATGAGAATGAAAACAGAAGAAAAAAGTGACAAAAAAGCCTATATAAAAGAACAAAGATGATGGATGTCACAGGCAGATACAACATCAGTGAAAGAAAACATTTCAACTGGACATTTTCACACATAGTTGCAATCTGCAATCTTCACAACAGTGCAAGGCAAAAAGACCTATTTAGATCAGTTTTGTCGGTCTTAGCTTTCAAATGAGGCAATACATAGGCTGTAAACTTTTCGATTTGGAGTAAAGCTGCACTGGAGAAAATGCACTCGGTTAAGGTGAGGGGGAAGAGATGAAAGAGTTTTCTGAGTAAATCTGTCTGATCTGAGATAAAACAAATCAAAAACAATGACTTTGTTTGCATAGTTCATGGCCAAGATCTTCGCTTGTGCTGTTGGGTAACGGTCAGAAATGCACTTCCTTAAAAGTCACTTTCCCACAAGGTCAAAAATACTTGATTCTAAATGTGGAACAGAACTTAAAACATAAAGCGGTAAACAGCCTCTAACGTCATCACCGTGACTAATCTGTTTAGAGCAAACGAGATGACAAAACTCCGGCCGAATGATCACCGCTGATTTTCTTTACAAATCCGGCGAGGGCGACGTGTTTGGGACCAGTCGCCGCTCGTGACAGGCCCCGCCCAGATTACAGATTAGTTTTTCATAATCACTTATCCCTTCCATGTCGCTGTCATGTTCCCACTGGTTAAAAGTGTTCCCATGCAGAAGTAATTAACGGTTACATGCCGTCGACGACTCCTACAAAATAAAAGCTTTATTTATGAATGGCACTTTTGATTCCAGCAGCTGTTTGTATGCTCTGTGCACTAATTATCATGTTTTTGTCTAATGGAGTGAGATTGCGGTTCATTTTCTCTTCAAGCGCACACTTCAAACGTGTTTTTTATTAATTCAAGTTTGCGGGCTGTAATTTTCTAATCAGCTACAGCACCTGAAACAAAATAATTGGTTTCGACTTGATGGATAAAGCAACAGCAGCAACAACAACGTAGGAGTTTTGCAGAGGGATCATTCGCTAAGGTGCAAGAACACTTTCATCTTAAAGAAACGCACAAATGTGATTGAAACGCCACTCGTTGCCACTAGTTACGGTTGTCACTGCTAAACCTCGTCTTTTACAGCATTACACTGTAAAATTCAACTCATTGTGCTTACTTGGAATACACTGTAAAGCATTGTTCTTAAACCCAATGTTAAGTTACCAGTAACGCTAGTATGATTAAGAAGACTTTCACAGTATTCAATACTTAGGATGCAAGTTCTGATTACTAGACATGTTAGTACTGACAACTAAGAATTCCTAGTACTGATTAGGGTTGGACCATTTCGTGTTGTATATCGTTATCATTGTAATTTTGATGATGATAAAGGATGTAAATTGCTTGAGTTGATCATATTTGAGAGGAAATTAGAATGGCGCTAAAAAAAGAATGAAATACCTTTGCATTAATCTTCTCAATAGGCATAAGTAATTTGTCAATTATATCATCAAATATATCGTGATGTTTCTTTTTTTATATAGAGATTTTAGGCCTTAGTACTGATAACTTTTGTTACTTAGATATGGTCTTAACCTGTACTATTATTCTTACTAATGGTTACTGGAATGTTCTTGTTCCCTTAATAGTTTATTCCCATTAATTAACTTATACAACTTTAGTACTTATAGAGGAACCCTGACTCAGAAACAGTTAGTATGAGCAAAAATCTAAAATATCCTTTCATCATTTTATATTCAAGACTGTATAGAAAAGCAGCTCATGTACAAAATACTCTTGTTTGATTTTTTTGTGAAGCAGCCCCCCCCCCCAGGCCCCCTGCCTTAAAATACTGTCCTAGTGTTTCTACAACTTTGCTACAGACTGGAGCCTTCAAATACATTGTATTTTATTTGTGACTATTCAGTATTGGCTAAAGTTCAAATGAATTTGCACCACAGTACACAGGGCAAACATCCTCATAAACCCATACATGTACACAAACATAATACTGCAGTGGAGATGGTAATGACAGCGGTGAAGCATTAATGAACGTGCAGGTCTGTGACGAGTGGCTGTCGTTAAGGAGAGGCATTGGTAACTTATGTTCATGATCAATTCAAACATTGTCCTGTAAACGTCACCAGCCTGGACTCTGTAGGGTCTACAGGCTCTTCCCTTGACAATGCTTTAAGTGTACGGTGCGTGTTGCTCATCATATGGTCGAGAATGTAATTACACGAGGATCATATGTAATTCATAAACAGGTACGGGCACTTAGCTGTGTTTGTGCCGTCCATGGAAGACGACCTTCATCTCGTCTTATTGAGATGAAGGTCGTCCGATGCAGAGGCTGTGCGTGCGCCTGGTTACGGATATTATTACGTGACCACGAGTTTGTTTCACCTGGGGATGAAGCACCCTCTTTATATTTTAAAATGGGAATCTCAGGAAGGAAATACACATCTGATGTTTATCTAATTTAAACTGTAAGATTATTAATAATGCTCCATATGTCATTTTTGTTGATGTCATTGATGCCATTTTGACACTTTTCTACAGAATAGAATGTTTCTTATCTTTAGATGCTGCATGCTTTAGATGTGCTGTATCACTGGGAAATGTAAATGTTTACTACATTTATTAAGCTGTAGGTACTCGGCAGTAGGTAGGGGTATATATAAGCTCCTTTTCAGCTTCTATAACTGGATAATGTGAACGTTGTAAGAAAGTAAAAGATAAACTAAATGTGGCCTGCGTTGCAGATGTCCCGTCGAACCCCCACTCGGTGCGGCTGTCGGCGGTCTCCCAGCGCCTGGCCACGGTGACCTTCATGACCCCAGACTCTCACGGAGGAGTGCCCATCAGCTACTACCTGGTGCAGTACAGGGAGGCGGGGTCGCAGGAGTGGAGGGACGTGCGCTCGCACAGCGTACAGAGTAAGTGCTCCCCTGACCGTCAGCAGTGGGTGCGGACATTCATTCTGATTTTATTCTTTAAAGGAAGGTCAAACTTCATTTTCTCTCACTTGGATCTTGTTTTCAAACTTTCTTTGAAGAGGTTGATGCATAATCCTTTGTTCTGCGATGTTCTGAGGTGAAACATTTGGCCTTTTATCCAGGAAGCTTCCTCTGTGCAGATGTTCCTCTGGTTGTTATCTGGATATCTACATCCATCCAGTTCTACTTGCAACTGCAAAAGGATTAAGAGCGGCTGTTATGCAGAACATTTACATGTGAAGTCTAATCTAACTAAGGATCCGTTTCTCCAGTAAAACCAGTCTTGTCACATGACAGCCACCAATCCAAATGAGAGTCCAGCACGGCAGTGTTCATTTCGTCGATTAAAATATTTAGTCTTAATTTTAGTCAAAGTGATATTTTTGTAACTAAAATTGGACTAAAACTAAATTAAAAGTTTCTCATGAGACTAAAACTGTGACTAAAATGTCCAGATATTTTAGTCGACTAAAATAAGACTAAATAAAAATGAAAAGGAGAGACTAAAATCATCCAAACTTCTATTGAGCGTCTGAAAGAGCCTCAGATCATGTACATTCACTGCCAAATGATCAGCTCTGAGCTTTGTTCATGTGGAGCAGCTCCATGAAGCAGAAGAGCTTTATTAAATATGATTAGAATGAATATTATAAATGCAAAGTCCACTAAATTAGTCTTAAATTTAGTCGACTAAATTTACTTGCAATTTTAGTCGACTAAAACTAGACTAAAATCGAATTACATTTTCGTCAAAAGACTAAGACTAAAACTAAATTAAAATATGTTGTCAAAATTAACACTGCAGCACGGGTCCATTTTTGGAGACCCGCACCCACCCCGCTACAGCACTTACCCGCCTGTAAACCCGTGTTTTTACCGGAGTTAAATCCGGAGTTAAAGGCATTATATTGAAGCACTTTATTTTTTCAATGCACATCTGAACGAAACAACATGACGTTAATGATACACTACAGTGTGTATTGTCAGTGTAAGTGCACACACATGTGCGAGTGATGATGACTATGCACTATTTCTGGTTGACCTTTGGCTGCTGTGTTAGCCTCGATTAGCCCAAGGTGCTTTCAGACTGAACTGTGACGGTTAACTCTACACTTACAGTATATAGTTTAGTTATAGTTATAGTCAACTATACACATTACTATACACGCAGGGTATACCCCAGTGTTAAAGCTCAATGATCTGAATTGAGTTTTTAGTTGAGTTTAGTTTAATTATCACAATTTCACACACAATCAGGGACTCAGCTGATAAACCATCATGTAAAGGCTGATTTTCTCACAGAATGATGTGCATAATGTACATTACCTTTCACTCTTACATACAAACATACATGTGGGCATATTGTCACAGTGTAATATATGGATACATGGATATGTTTTGTGTTGGGTTTGACTTGCTGCCATAGAAACACACAGTACAACCGTCCACTTGGCCTGTGCGAGTTGTGAACCTTCACGCACTTATTCCTTGACCCGACCTCACCTTGACCCTTGCCTGGACGTGGCTGTGCGCTGACCTCGTGTTCCGTCTGTTTTCCGCTGATGCTCCGGAAAACCCCGACAGCCGAGTCGACTGTCCCAGGCGCTCACACTGAAATGAGGACGTACCCGCTGAGAGCTGTTCCCCCATTAGATCCAACAAGTCTGCATCCATTATTGATACCAAGCGCCTGGATAAACATGTGCAAATGAGCCCATTAAGATGGAACATGGATCTGTCCATTACATGTACGCGTTTATGACGGCGGCTTTTAAAATAGTCATCACTTCCCCTCGGCACAAGCGTTTACACATGGATCTATGTTCAGTCGAGTCTTTAGAATCACAGCCCACACCAGACGCTGCTGTTTCAGATTTAAATAAATCTATCAATATTCTTCTCTATTGATTTACTCATTTAATGAACCTCCCGCCTTATTCAGTGAACCCTGTCCTACAATGAAAAGAAATATCCTGCAAATATACTACAGTGTAAAATACTCATTTAAAGGCCCTGTACCAGATTTTTTTGGTTTGTTTTGTTTCCGACATTGAAAGAGGGAATAAAAGTTCATCATGAGACGCTGCAGGTGAAAAAAAAAGATATTTTTCCAGCAATGGTTAATGTTGAGCTAGTTTCCTCCCTGAACATCTAATCCAGGAAGTAACTCTGATATCGCTTCACAAAGCCGTCTCTCCCATGGGTATTTATTCATAAATATTGACAGATTTTACATCCACGTGTCCGGAACGGAAGAGCCGAGAAATGTGTGGCACACAAGTTACAAAAGTTTAGGGCAGGTTTTCTCAAAATGAGGTTTTTGTTGCACTCATGAAACAACCTCAGCACTTTAGTTACTCCTGCTGTCTCCAAACTCTAAAATGTTGGGCTTAAAGGGATGTTTCAGGATTTTTGACATCGGGCCTCATTTATCCAGAGTGTTGTTGATTTCTGGAGATTTTTTTTTTCAATTATTATTCATGCAGTCTAGTTTAGTGGTGCTATGCTAGTGCTAGGCTAGTGCATGTCTATGGTAACTAGTAGCCTGCAATAAAATCAGTCTGGCCCAAGCACCTGAGGTAAATCACTTATAACACCAGACTAACCATATAAATGTCTGTGTGACGGAATAATGTTTTAAATATAAGCATTTTGTTTTTAAAATAACAGCAGCATCAGCTTCCTGGTTGTAGCTACGCAGCGGCGGAGTGATCTGCTCAGTTACCGGATCTACAGTAGTTTGTTTACCTGCGGCCGCATTACTACACGTGGAATTCACAAAGGAGCTTCCTACAAATCTGATATTGTAACATTTGGAGGACGAGCCCATGATTTTGAAGAGGTTTCTAATGCAGGCTACAAGTTACCATCGACATGTGTTAGCCTAGCACTAGCTGAGCACCACTAAACTCTTCAAATATAAGAACTGCATGAATTAAAATCATGTATACGAACACTCTGGATAACTAGGAAATGAGGCCCTATGTCAAAAATCCTGAAAGTTTTTTTCAGAGGGATTTTTTTAATGTCTAATTTCTTGCCTGATATATAAAGCTTTGAACACAAAAAAACAAGGCAAAAAATGGAGTCACTTGAGATGTGCTTATTCAAAATAAACAAGATCCAAAATCCCTCTGAAAACATTTTTGTTACTAATAATATATAATTATTTAGATTTCATGGCTTTTTTTTTTTATTATATGAGAACATAAAATGACAGAAAACTTGCAATGCACTTTTTTCTCATATTTATATCCGTAAAATGTACAGCAGAAGTTTCAAATTATATTTTTTTCCCTATTCATCTGCAGTGTCTCGCCTTAAAATCTTCGCTTTAATGAGTAAAAACAGACTGACCTCACCCTTCACAATGTCCAGTGTTGTCCAGTAACAGAGATTTCCCCCCCAAAACCACTTAAACAGCACAGAGGCCCCTGGTCTTTCCCCATATTCATATTTCCCTTATTCATTCCCAAATACTGACATGCTTGGTGTCCACGTGTAGCACGAAAGGCTTTGACCGAGATGACGCTGTAATCCAAATATGGTCATTTCCTTTGTGGGAGACGGCAGTGGCTGAAGACAGGAGAAACAGACAAACAGACTAAACTTTAGGGCCGTATTCATTCAACTCTTTAACAACATCTGCACTTTAGTCGCTCCATGAGACTCCACACTTTACAGGCTCTGACTTAATCATGCATTTAAACCTGTCTCTAACCATTATTTAGAGAGCAAAGTGAGTTGATAAAAAGCATGATAGTTGCATGTGGTATGTTTGACCGTTGCCAGGTTCCTGTTGTGCGTGAAAAGACTTTGGGGCCCACTCAGAAAGATGATCGTTCCTCCATAAACTCTGGAATATAACAATATGCCCGGACTTGTCTCCTCTCAGCACTTCTGGCCAAATTAAAAAGTCTCCTTATGGTCAGCGAAGTATCCGAGCGCGGCTCCAAATGAGAGCATTTGTTTGCCGCCGCCAGAGAAACGGCGAGCGAAAGCACCTATTAACATTCAAGTGTTTAATTTGTGCAGACGGACCGCGGCTCATTATGCCGGGCTGTGAAGAAATGTGGAGGAACCAGGCAAATTCACTCATAATGGGACTTTCTATACAAACCGCACTTCACATTATCAAAGTTATTACCTTGAAACTTGTGCGAATGCTTGGTAAAAAGGGATTGAAATCTTTTTTTTTTCCTCCTCCTATCACAGATGCAATTAAGTTGTATCTGGCTCAAAACAATCACAGACTGTCTTCTTCGAGTCCAGAGAAATTGACAATTTCTCTTCTTTTGTGAGAACCGTTGCATTGTGTCTTATTTCAAGAAATAATTAGCAGCAAATTCAATTTCAAAGTGCACTGGAAGTCTGTGTGAGATCATTGTTCTAGGTGCTGTTTCCTATTTCTCTGAAATAATCGGTTAAATTAAAAACCTCAGCCGGTTTCAGCAGGTTTTTTTCTCATGCAGCCACTTGAAGATATTCTTTTTATTCAGTCAGAGAGATACAAAACTTGTGAAAACAGAAAGCTTTTTAATTATGATCCCCAATGAGTTACAAACAGAAGACGCCAATACAGAAAGTAAAACTGTTAGGGGAGAGTGGGGGAGATGAGACACTTTCTGCTTTGGTGGTTATTGTGTGAAAACAGTTTTGAATAATACAATTAAATTAAATACATGCAGCCTACGCAGGTTACATTGTAAGAGCAAAATATGAGTCTGCGCACATCTCCATGTTTCATTCAACACAAGCTTCATGGTCAATAAAGTGGAATATTTACCTATTAACGGAGTCACAGAGAGAAGATAACGATAAACTGTCTCTTCTTTATGCTTTTGCCTTGGCCTTCATTCATTCTGTTAATTGAGTTGCATTCCTCTGTGACCTGAATGCCGCGGTGTTGTTTGCAGCGACGGTGGTGCTGACCGGGCTGGAGCCCAACACCACGTACGAGGTCCGGGTGTCGGCGGTGAACGGGAAGGGTCAGGGCGAGTACAGCCACACGGAGAGCTTTCAGACACTCCCCATCAGTAAGTCTGCCTTTTCTCCTACAGCTCCTCTGTGCTGGGTGATAAGCCCCGGCATACAAAGTGTTAACATTATGAACAATGCAAAGTGACCCAGTTACTCCAATATACTGAACAAATGAGTTTATTTTCAATCCGCTTAAAGCCACGTCTCTCCTTGACCCGCTGCGGTCTGCTTTACTGCTCATGCTCACACGTGTGTGGATGGACTGTTGACGAGTGTTGTCCCCCCCCACAGGAGAACCCAGCCCCCCAGCGGTGCACGGCCAGAGAGGCATGGGGAAGGCCTACAGGCTGGGGCTGGTCAAGCAGGACGACGGGGGCATGCCCATAGTGGAGTACATCGTCAAGTACAAAACGGTGAGTAATGATGTGGGTTTACGCAGGTTAAACAGGACATTTATTCTGAGGCGCTGGGAGCTTTACGGACAGATGGGGGTCCGGCAGTGGTGAGGGGGAAAGAGAGGAAAAAATAAACAATAAAACAATAAACAGTTTTTACACAGGCTCTAGTCAGGTGGACCTTAATGGCCGCTGGCTGCCCTGCTTTTTGACAACGACACTGGGGGCCGCCATTGCTGTAGTACCTCCATATCGCCGCAAGTTCCCCATTGAAAAGCATTGGACTTTAGACACGTTAAAACAACTTTAACGCCTGGTTTCTATTTTTTCAACACTAGACTAGGCTAGATCTTCCTCCTGAGATAACGCTGGGTTAGTCACAATTAAAGAATTAAGAAGAATTTTAGAAATCTGGTACTTAATGAGGGTCGGACTGTTAGCATTGGAGCAGCGCGAGCTACACGTCACGCAAGGGCGGAGTCTACAGTGAAGATCCCACCATCCATCCATCCATCCATTTTCTTCCGCTTTATCCGGGGCCGGGTCGCGGGGGCAGCAGTCTCAGCAGAGATGCCCAAACTTCCCGGTCCACACACACTTCCTCCAGCTGTTCTGACCCCGAGGCGACACCAGGCCAGCTCGGAGACATAGTCCCACCACCGTGTCCTGGGCCTTCCACAAGGCCTCTTCCCACTAGGACATGCCTGGAGGCGACCAGGAGGCATCCGAAACAGATGCCCGAGCCACCTCAGCTGGCTCCTTTCGACGTGAAGGAGCAGCGACTCTACTCCGAGCTCCTCCCGGGTAACTGAGCTCCTCACCCGATCTCGAAGGGTGCGCCCAGCCACCCTGCGAAGGAAACTCATTTCGGCCTCTTGTATTCGCGATCTTGTCCTTTCGGTCATGACCCAAATCTCATGACCATAGGTGAGGGTGGGAACGTAGATCGATCGGTAAATCGAGAGCTTTGCCCCGACTCAGCTCCCTCTTCACCACGACAGACCGATACAGCGACCGCATCACTGCTGACGCCGCACCGATCCGTCTATCGATCTCACGCTCCATCCGTCCCTCACTCATCGTTGGAAGATCCCGCCCTTATGTCCTTTTTAGGAACATGCTTCGTCAGAGCTGGGGAGGGGGAGTCTGTAAATCAGCCATGAATTCCCCCACGACCGTAGTCATTATAGTAAACGGGGAGAAGTGAGGAGTCTAGTCAGCCTATGCTCTGGACCCGAGAGCAGAACTTTTAGGTCTGTGTGAGTCCAGTGCTCCAGTAAAGTGCTCTTAGCACTTTATGCCGGTCTGAAACAGATGGTCTCTGCTTCTCTCGAACTCTGGGTCGGAGCGGGTGTGAATCCGGCTGACCTCGGGCCGAACTACTCTCGCTTTGACGCCTCTGAAGGAAAAAATGAATATACACTCTGTCCGGGACGTTTGGATTACTGCTCTGACGAGGCAAAATGGATCCACTTTAAATCATGGAGGTCCGTCTCTCTTCTGTGCCTCTTTGCCTTCCTGCTGCACTGAAGCTTTCCTCGTCACGAGCTCGATTAAAGTGCATTTCTCCTCACCTCACGTATCAGCCTCACAGTTTTTAACCACGAGAGAGAGGAGTGATCTCCGGCCGATGCCCTTTGTCATGGGAATAAGTTGGTGAACAGCTGATTCGGGTGCAGGCCTGGTCTCGGGTCGATCCATAAGGCGCTCCAACTTGAATGGCATGTTTGTCTAGTTTCTGTCATAGCAGCATCCATAGAAATAAAACCATCCTAACTTATGCAGACAGTTAGCTAGTCGGCTACTCCGGGTCAGAGTCAGAGGGCCCGATCTGGTGCATCAAAACGGAGACGATAGCGTGACATTTTGCGCTCAGTAGGAGCACTTTGTGATCTTGCCACTCCAGACTTAGCGCATGTAAGTGGGTGGAGACACACACATTTTCCTCCAACCAGATCGACTCCGTGTCCAGGAGAGTGGTTGTGTGGGAGTGGGGGGTGAACATGTGCTTTTGTTTTGCTTCGCGTTCACGCCGAGCGCGGCCGATCCGCGCCACAGCGGACGCTGTAGCTCTTTTTCTCTGGAGACGTGAACATGGTTTAGCTCACGATGGGGTAAATAAAGTTTTTAGTTTGACCTGTGAGAGCCTAAGGCTTAAGAAAGAACGCAAGACAGCGCAATGTAAACGAGGAAGTGAATGTCAGCCGTGTTTCCATCAGTGCAGTCACCTCCTCTTGTGACGCCCCCTCACAGGTGGCGGAGGCCAATGGCACGTATAGCGCCGCCACTCGGAAAATAATTCGCCAAGAGCCTGCGCCGCCCCGTGCGCCGCCACAAGATCTGGCCCAGAGTCTGTTAGCCTTAGCCTGCTTAATGTAACTTTTAATTGTCATATTTATTGCTCTGTTTTATTGCCTTAATGTTTGGTGCAGCCCTGTGAGGCGACTTCTGTTGTGATATTGGGCTATACAAAACCATTAAACTTGAAACTTGAAACTTGTAACTGTATTTTTCCTATAGCCATTAGCATTAGCCATCAAACATGGATCCAGATGTTTTCAACTGGATGTACAGACCTTTGGAGATTTTCCTTTAGATACAAACCACTAAATATCATCTTATACTTTGTTAATGATAAAGAAACTATAGTATGGGCTTAAACGTGCATTTTCTACGATCAAAGAGTCAGTGAAGAAGAATGCCTTCCCTTTGTTGCAGTGTGACTTGGTCGATTTCTGTACGCCGCAAATGAAATCAAACATGTGCAAATGGAATTAGCAAAAGTTTCATTTTCTATATAAAAAAAATCGATGCTGTGTGCCGGGGAGTGCCGTGCTCTTAGTTGTTTTTAAAGGCTGAAAGCGCTTTTTGAGACCGAATCTTACAAACAGTGCTAAAACAATCGCATGTTTCCCGTCTTTATCTGTGATGTTTTCAGCATTTCCTTTTTACTTCTCCTCATTGAACAAAACAAAGCGATGTGCCCACCGTTAAAATCCCCAGTCTCTCTTCCAACAAGTGGCAAACGAATCCTCGGTGAGCCTGTTTTTCCTCCTCAAATTACGTGTACCCATCAATATTTAATCTTTCTTCTTTCTATTTTTTTTGTGGGGGGGGCCCAAACAAAGTGGAAATTTTCCTTGATAACTCTGTCAGTCTGGGGACTATTTTAAAAGAGGGAATAACATGTTTCTGCCGCTCAAAATTAACAAGACGCGAGGACTGTCCAATTTAAAAGCCCGCAATTTCACCTCGCATAATAGGAAGGAAAAACGTGATAGATGTCTATTGTGCTGGAGACAATGGTGTCCCAGTGGTGGGTCCATGGAGGGGCAGGATGAGGCGAAATGAACAATGTCCGATAGCACTTTTGACAATTTTAAGGTTTTTAAAAAGCAGGGGTGTTTTTGCTAGTTTGTTCAAATAAGAAAATAACATCAAATAGCTTCAAGGGCACATGGGAAGTTCTAGACATTCTACCACCAGAGCATGGTTAACATAATTATACTGAAAGTCTTATTCTTCACTTCCTTACCATGCACTTAATACTGTACCAATGGGCCAGCTCGTTCCTGAGAATAGGGAGCTCTGCCTCCGTCTTTGTCACCAATGTTTTGGAGCATGAAAATTGCCACTTTATTTTCAACTGTAAAAGTGCCATTTCACACACGGGCATTATCCTATCTAAAGTAATGTGCACTTTAAAGTCAGAAGACGAGATGTCTCACCGGGCTCCGAGCAAAGGAAAAAAGAATTCATTGCTTGAGCAGGATTTAAGTCAGGACAAATGTATAATATCTGTGTTTCCCGTTGAGAACCACTTGTACACATCAGTTGTCTTTAGTTCTCTCGCCTTGTAGGAACTGATGACTGATAACGCAATAACGCTTTAATAATGTAATAATGGTTACGCTATTGGCTGGTTATTACATTGTTGGCCTGACAAGATGAAAATTGTTCACATTGTAATATTCAATAGCCAATAATGTGATAATACATCATGTGACTTTATTTTCAAACACATTGAATATTGTTTTTTGTGCTGTTATGACCTGTTCATTTGTGGGTTTGTCATCTACTTTTGTTTTTTCCACTCCAACTTGTCACAGCTCCCATGCATTTCTCTTCCTCGCTAGCCCTGATGGTAAAGTGACTGACACCAGCGAGGCTGCCCCTATGACCACCACCAACCACTCACAGGCTCATGCATCAATTTCACAGACAGGCTGAGTGGGTGAAGTGCCTTGCCCAAGGGTACAGCAATGGCGTGCACCAGCGGGGATTCAAACTAGCAACCTTCTGGTCATAAGACAACCCGCTTTACCATCTGGGCTCCCGTCAAAGGAAAATGCAAAGGAGCGGCAACAAGTTCAGCTCAAGTGAAACATTCGAGATGAAAGAATAAACAAAAGTTGATGAAAAACCCACAAAGTATCAGGTCATCCTACATTTGAAAGAAAAATGCACAAAAACAATAATTCATGTGCTTGTTTTTGAAAATAAATTAAAAAGTATGTATTATTACATTGTTGGCTGAATTTATTACATTTGTGAACGATTTTCATCTTGTTAATAATGTCATAACCAGCCAATAACATAATAATAATTACAATATCGGCCAGTATATTGTTACAAGGTTATTGGCCTGTCATTATGTTATTAGCCGTTATTACGTTATCGGTCAGTATTGGTCATTATTAAGTTATCGGCCGTTATTACTTCAGTGGACGCTATTACGTTATCAGTTGTCATTACGGTAGTGGCCATTAATACGTCATTGGTCGTTATTATGTTATTAGCCTGTATTACGTTATTAGTTATTTTTACGTTATTGGCCTGTTATTACGTTATTAACCGTTATTATCTGGCTCTTCACAACGTAAGTAGAACCGGTCATTATTTTCTGATAAAGGACCTCTGAAAAAAATAATGACGCTGCCAATGGCAACGGAGTTGGTGCTTTCATATCACTCCGCACGTACGTAGCAGCGACACTATCTCTGTCCCGTCACTGAGAGAGAAGTCGGGGAATTGCTCGTGAAGTTAGCGTGAGTCTGACTTTCAACTTACCCAGAGATTCACCACCATTCCTCCAACTGCACCTTCAACAAAGTAGCTAGGCTAGCTACTAGCCTTGCTGCTTCTAGCCTAGCAAAACGTTGCCGAGCAACGCGCAAACTTTTGGGAACTATTTGTCGCGGAAGTCATTAAATAAACCTTTAACCTTCATAAAAGTGTACGAAGTTTATGTTGTGTGTGTTCAGTTGGCAAATGGCCGAATAATAAGCGGGAAAATGTATAGAGCGTTCTATACATTATCCCTTACTTATTCCATTATTGGCCATTATTACGTTATAGGCTGTTATTACGTTATTAACCGTTATTACGTTATAGGCCTGTTATTACGTTTTCAGCCTGTTATGTCATCAGACGTTATTAGCCGCTATTACGTTATCGCCGTGTAATTACATTATCAGCCATTATTACGTTATTGGCTGTTAATACATTATTACGTTATCGGCCTGTTATTATGTTTGTAGCCGTTATTACGTTATCGGCCCCTATTACGTTATAGGCCATTATCACATCGATTCCTACACCTGCATGTACTGTATGTACAATTATTCATTTGCAAATAAAAGCTCTTAAAACTATTCTTTTCTTATACCTCTGCTGTTCATGAACTGAGAAAATTGCCCTGACAATTATAGCAACTGCAAACAGATTTTCATTAGGTCTTTACTCTGTTAGAAGTCGATATAAATGTCATATTGTCCCTTTGTCGCATAACTCGGAAAGTAATAAAGTACAGGCATGCTGGCAGCCATCACAGAAGCCACATCTTAAGACGGAGCGCACACAAAGGATTAACGCTATCTCCACATATGCCTATTCCTGTAGCCACTGTACCCTGAAAACAATCTCCTTGACATTTTCCATACTTTGACTTTCGTGAATTTTCACCAGGATAAAGAGGAGCAGTGGATGACGAAGCTGGTCCCGGGGGCCAACGACTTCGCCATGCTGCAGCCACTCCAGTGGAACACCAGATACGAAGTGGAGATCACAGCCAGGAACGTCAAAGGCCTCTCAGAACCCACCTTCTACCAGTTCTTCATGCCACAGAAGCCGGACATCACAGGTACAGATCGCATTCGGGGCGCAAAGTAACCAGACTGTTTTACTGCAAATTTAAGTTCATTTTGTGAGGTCATTTGTCCAAACAATGACTCATATTCTCCATTGTTACTTTGTGAAACAGCAATACCAATTCTTACACTTTTGCTTGACCTCTTTTGACTACTTTTTAAAGAGCATTGACGTCCTTGTGTGAAGTTTTGTGCCGGCGCTCCAATCGCACTGATAACTATAGGAGCGAAATGTTCCCGTCCGGACAATGCTAGCCCCAAACGCAGCATGCCTTCCCCGGCATAGCTCTCTGGCCTCCTTTGAGCTCATAAATTGGCATCTTTTCTTTGCACCCTGCCCATGATAGCTGAATGCCATCGAAATCATTCCACAGAGGAACGCTTTCCTTCAAAACTCGGTCTTAAAGGTTATTGGGGAAGACTGCAATGTGTTTTCTGTCATCGAGTTCCATTTCGGGCGCGCTGAAAAAAGCTATTTTGACACCACATCTTGTGCATTTAGCCAGTCAGTAAACAAACCAAGGGGGGAAAAATGAGCTGGTCGCCTTCACAAATATCTCACAGGGATTTTTTTTATGAGAAATCTGTTAAAAGAAATGCTCTCCGAGTCACATTTACGCATTCGTCAAGGAGACCAACTTTGTTAGCAATAAATCATAGTGGTTCAGTCTACAGAAGGAAGACTGTAGAGATCAGAAATAAAACTAAAAAGAATAGCTCTTCTTTGTGGATGCAGCAAAACATACTCTATTTAGCGATCATTTCTTTGTGTTTAGTCTAGTCAAACTATGCTAAAGAAAATAAGTCAAACCAGTCTTGTAGCATTCTACATGACAGTTTTATATGGGCCGATTGGGAGCAGTTAGCCCTGGTTACCCAAAAGTCCGACTGAAGTCCGAAGTAGTGTTTTGGAGCTAACTAGTCCCTCTTTGCTAACTGCGATGTCCTACAGATCTTTAACAATGCACCCATGGTCTAAGCCAAGGTTCCTCCCTGTGTTTTAGCTCATAGCCACCTAAAACAGCTGATTTTTTTTGTTTTAGTGCTTGCGGCTAGTGGCTAATGGTTTTGAATGCTATGATCGGTTACACACCATACTTACTACACCATAGCCCCCGACACACCTTCGTTGGACTAGTAGTGCGCGGTATTGCAGGACGATATCTCCAAAGTAGCAAGCTTAATGCAGTGTTGATGTTACTTTTTGTAGCCTGACATTTAGCCTACTCTGAACTCTTGGTTCGGCGAGGCTGTTATGAGCTGTTCTAGTCTACAGGTTGCTGATTGGCTCAGGTTACGTGGGTTTTGGGGAATCTTGTTCTAGTCTCTCTAGGCGAGATATCAAACTTTCCCCTCATTCATGTAACTGCAAAGACTGGCATAGCAATGTAAAAGCTTCATAGTCTGTGGCGCAGGCCTCGGCTGTAGACGTGCTCAGGGAATGGATTTTTCAACGTTTACACTGTCCCTCTCTCAGCCTGTGGGTACGTCTTTATTGCTTTGCCTGAAGTAGTCGCTTTTGACCCACACTGTGGTCTTTTAACAGCCTTGCTACTGTTCATATACAACCTGCAGATTTCACACGTATGTCACAGCCATGCCTTCATAGTGCCATAACACCCCTCTGAAAAGCATGTTTTCCTGGTACACTAGCCACGAGACTGAACAAAGGAGCCACCACTCTGACCGCCAGATGAGAAGGACGCACATGCTATTCTTTCCGTCTGTGAGCTGGCTTTTCCAAATGAGAAATGAAGCAGCCCAGTCATGCAGAAGCGCTCTGTCTGCCGCTGAATTGCAAAGCAGCACCACATGGCCAACACCGAAATGAAGAAAAGAATGATATTTTAAAGGATAAAGGATATAGAAATAGCCGCTGGGTATTTGGAAGGAGGAGGCTTTGAAGATGCGTCCCGGTGTGATGGCAGAGTTTGGGTCGTTTATTTGCATGGAGGCCTAGAGCGCGGACTTCTTAAAGAGACGGGTCAAGACTGTGAAGATGTACAGCCTCAGTGCTATTCATTAAAGGAGCTACAGTTTAATATTTATATTGTGAGCTACTGTATTTATTAGTTAAATCTTTTTTGCAGTTGAAAGACAACACAACTGAAAACCAAGGGAACATCATGTTCTTTGTTTGGAAATGCATTCTCTCGGCTCATATATAATGGATACATTGAAACCTCTAAACAGCAGTTAAGGCAAATTATCTTTGGTGCTTGCTGTAAACAGACTCTGCAGGTGTTCTGGAGTTAGATCAGCTTTGTCTGAGTAACTGCAGGGATCAAACATGGTGTAACTTAACACATTGTACCGGCTATAAAAAGATCTAAAGTTTAAATAACAAAGGAGATTTTTTCTTGGCACGTGTTTGTGGATACGTTTACATGTAAAGTCTAGTCCGACTCCAAATCACTTTGCCAAGAAACTTAGTCACACCAGTCTTATATCATTCTACATGGCAGCTATATCCGACCGGAATCGTTTTAGGAGCAGCGCAACTCCTGGCCAGTTGACCTTTGCCAACTCCTGTTTGTTCTAGGGTCACTGTGATGTACTGCAGATCGTATGGTCAACACCAGGGTCTCCCCAGTGTTTACTCTAAAATCCACCTAAGACTTATAAACTGAGGCTTTTTAGATGTTTTTTTGCGCTCACAGCTACGCTCATACTATGATGTAGCCTGTTGTTGTTGAGAAAGGTGTCATAAACTATAAATTCAACAGCCACAACTGAGCATAGTTATTTCAATGGCTGCTTTACACTTCTGGGCCAGAATCATAGGGTGGGAGGCAGTTTTCATCCAAACAGCAGCTCTGGGAGGCTATTCTAACATCCTGCAAAGAAATCCAAGCAGAAACTCTCCAAAAACTCACAAGTTTGATGGATTTAAGAATTTTGAAGCTGCTCAAAGAATAATATAAATATGACCTCCTAGTGCAGCAAATTCAACAAATGACCATTTTTGGTTAATTAAAAGCTTTAAAATGTATTGAAACGATGAGTTGCATAATAATTTGGAACAGTGGATTTTGACTTTTTTTCTATATTTATTTTTGGAGAAAAAAAATACTTTTTTCACTCATCATTCAAATGATCCTCTAACAACAGTTAAAGACTTGATAATTATGCTGACTGTCATTTGAGTTGATAATTTAGATAATCATTTGCATAATCATTATGGTTTTATTGACTTAGTGTTATTTCTTGTTTTTACATAATCAGTCGGAGCTGGCTGTGTCTCATGGCCCCAGACACATTCTGGCCGCTGAGCCAGACACTAAAGTTAGCTCCTTTCATCCTCGTTGGACTCGTCATACATGTCTTTGCTGGACAACAGAGTCTCTGAAGTAGCTAGCACAAGGTGTGTTGATGTTTCTTTCGACAGCCTGACATTCAGCTTCTGGGGCAGAACAGCATGTTCAGTAATTCAATGTGTTTTGATTCAGCTAAGACAGTTACACGCTGATGCCCCGGCAGGTCGCTGATCGAATCACGCCGCTCCCCAATCGGCCTCCTCGGGTTCACGTGGGTTTTGACAATACAGTCCTCGTCAGGAAGTGCAAATCATTGGCCTGATGCTTGTGCGTTTTTTACTGTGGACATATACATGTAAAACATTAAAAAATCTTAAGTGGTCTTGAACTGTTTGAGAATAGATAATGAACACTTAATTTGCAAATTATAAAGTAACTATAAAACCTTGAGAAGTTCTCCATCATTTGAAGAAAAACAGCCTCATCTTCTGCTTTCAATGATGTCAAGTGTCAAGGTCTGACTGAAAGAGTCATTCATGCTTCACATTCAGAATCTTCCACAGAAACGATTGTATTACAAAGACTGGCTTTGTGCGAGGCTATAGCAAAAAGAGAAAAGCTGTGCTACAAGATGTAACTCGGTACAGATCAGAAAACACTTGTAGCGTTTGAACTCAATACATGTGCAATTTTCTCCCCAGGCCTCACGTTGGCACATGAAAAACAAAGGTGTTTTTTCCCCGGTAATTCCCGCTGCTTTCTGGCGCTATGGTTGTTTGTGCTGTTGGGAGCACAGAGCCAGCGTTTTACCTCCGTCATTACTATATCGGCTTAAATGGCCTTCAAACACAAAGGGACCGCAGCGAGCAACAAGGCGGCTCGCTTCGATTGGCTGTCGTCTCTCGTTAGCCCGACTGAGGTGCATCGTGGGAAAGCGGCCGGAGGAGAGGAGACGGGGGGGGTAAATGCTATTGTGGCTAAAGCAACAAACAGGGAACAAGATGTCAATGTGGCGACAACACTGAGCTAACATGGACATGGATCATTCAGAAAGTTCATGTCATTGACAGATGTGTAAGTCTCTTCTTACACATACTGTACATCTGGAAACATGACAGAACTTCATAGCCATACTCCGAGAATTATCATGGAAGTAAAAGTCAAAAAGTGTAGCACTGTAAAAGAAGACACAACTTTATTTATACAACACCTTTCACGGATAAAAATCACAGATGATGTCACAATGAAAATGTGGATCTAAAACAAAGTATTAAACAAATTAAAATAGAAACGTAAGCCATTGTCAACTAAAAGCTCGGCTGAACAGCAGCATCTTAAACTGTTTGGTTTTAAAGCACCAGTCTCTGGTTTTAAAGTCTCTGGTTTTAAAGTCTCTGGTTTTAAAGTCTCTGGTTTTAAAGCACCAGTCTCTGGTTTTAAAGTCTCTGGTTTTAAAGCAGCAGTCTCTGGTTTTAAAGTCTCTGGTTTTAAAGTCTCTGGTTTTAAAGCACCAGTCTCTGGTTTTAAAGTCTCTGGTTTTAAAGTCTCTGGTTTTAAAGCACCAGTCTCTGGTTTTAAAGTCTCTGGTTTTAAAGTCTCTGGTTTTAAAGTCTCTGGTTTTAAAGTCTCTGGTTTTAAAGCACCAGTCTCTGGTTTTAAAGTCTCTGGTTTTAAAGTCTCTGGTTTTAAAGCACCAGTCTCTGGTTTTAAAGTCTCTGGTTTTAAAGTCTCTGGTTTTAAAGTCTCTGGTTTTAAAGTCTCTGGTTTTAAAGCACCAGTCTCTGGTTTTAAAGCACCAGTCTCTCGTTTTAAAGTCTCTGGTTTTAAAGTCTCTGGTTTTAAAGTCTCTGGTTTTAAAGTCTCTGGTTTTAAAGTCTCTGGTTTTAAAGCACCAGTCTCTGGTTTTAAAGCCCCAGTCTCTGGTTTTAAAGCACCAGTCTCTGGTTTTAAAGTCTCTGGTTTTAAAGCCCCAGTCTCTGGTTTTAAAGCCCCAGTCTCTGGTTTTAAAGCCCCAGTCTCTGGTTTTAAAGCACCAGTCTCTGGTTTTAAAGCCCCAGTCTCTGGTTTTAAAGCCCCAGTCTCTGGTTTTAAAGCAGCAGTCTCTGGTTTTAAAGCACCAGTCTCTGGTTTTAAAGCCCCAGTCTCTGGTTTTAAAGCCCCAGTCTCTGGTTTTAAAGCCCCAGTCTCTGGTTTTAAAGCCCCAGTCTCTGGTTTTAAAGCACCAGTCTCTGGTTTTAAAGCCCCAGTCTCTGGTTTTAAAGCCCCAGTCTCTGGTTTTAAAGCACCAGTCTCTGGTTTTAAAGCCCCAGTCTCTGGTTTTAAAGCACCAGTCTCTGGTTTTAAAGCCCCAGTCTCTGGTTTTAAAGTCTCTGGTTTTAAAGTCTCTGGTTTTAAAGCCCCAGTCTCTGGTTTTAAAGTCTCTGGTTTTAAAGCCCCAGTCTCTGGTTTTAAAGCACCAGTCTCTGGTTTTAAAGTCTCTGGTTTTAAAGCCCCAGTCTCTGGTTTTAAAGCACCAGTCTCTGGTTTTAAAGCCCCAGTCTCTGGTTTTAAAGCACCAGTCTCTGGTTTTAAAGCACCAGTCTCTGGTTTTAAAGCACCAGTCTCTGGTTTTAAAGCCCCAGTCTCTGGTTTTAAAGCACCAGTCTCTGGTTTTAAAGCCCCAGTCTCTGGTTTTAAAGCACCAGTCTCTGGTTTTAAAGCCCCAGTCTCTGGTTTTAAAGCACCAGTCTCTGGTTTTAAAGCACCAGTCTCTGGTTTTAAAGCCCCAGTCTCTGGTTTTAAAGCCCCAGTCTCTGGTTTTAAAGCCCCAGTCTCTGGTTTTAAAGCACCAGTCTCTGGTTTTAAAGCACCAGTCTCTGGTTTTAAAGCAGCAGTCTCTGGTTTTAAAGCCCCAGTCTCTGGTTTTAAAGCAGCAGTCTCTGGTTTTAAAGCACCAGTCTCTGGTTTTAAAGCACCAGTCTCTGGTTTTAAAGCAGCAGTCTCGGGTTTTAAAGCAGCAGTCTCTGGTTTTAAAGCAGCAGTCTCTGGTTTTAAAGTCTCTGGTTTTAAAGCACCAGTCTCACAGCTGCATGTTGAACTCTTTGAGGATGATTCAAAGCAGATTTGTTAAAACAAGAGAAAAGGGAGTTACAATCATCTAAATGAGAGCACATAAAGCTTTCTAGAATGACTACCAAGAGACAAAGATTGGTCAAACCAAACACCAACATTTCTTATGTCCTGAACCTTGTGCTCAGTTTGAATTCCCACATTATGTAAACAGACCCATTTTTCAACCGTAATAAACGTGGTTATTTCCCACTGTTTATAATGTTGGCCCACAAAGATCTCTCCACTGTCCACTTCTCCTAATCAAATTGTAAATTGCAGAATTGCTTTTTGCTTCACCGTCAATATCCTGCTCTCTCAGCGCTCTCTTCTTTAACTCTCTCCCTGTGCTTTGATGTTTTCTTCTTTCCTTTCTCCGATTGCATCACTAAAATATGCTCACAATATATAGGTACCATCTGTCTCGCGCCAAACCAATTTCTCCGGATGTATTATGCATTTGTGAGTATTGGATCTTCTCTTGCAGCGGCCGTCGTAGCTTCTCCCCTCCTTCAGCTGAGAGAAATAACATTGATTGCACTCTTGCCCTTGGTTCCCACTCGATTCACTCCTCTCCCTTTGTCCAATCAAAACGCTTGTCTGCGTTATCTTTCCCAAAAGATACTTGCCGTTCAACGTGAAGAGAAGTCCGTACGGTTGGAGAGGAGGACATGCTGCAAAGGTTCTTTCATTTAGACATATTTCTAAATATTGCGCCTCATTTACATTGAGTTGTTGTGTCGATGTGCACATGTCAAATCACACATTCTAATTACACAGTATCTGTACGCCTTTAATCTGTCATTTAAGCATTAGGGCCCGACCGATATATCGGGCCTATATTTGGATATATTATACATCTGATGGAAGCTAAAGTGACTTTCTGTTTTTTACATTGATAAAGCTCAGTCAGACCTTCCCTTGATCTCAAGTGTGTACACCCATTATATATATATTTGTTGTAGACTTTTGTGCATAATTTCAGAATTAAAGGAGATAGAGACTTCTCCTTTAATGTAGGGCTCGGCCGATTGGAGGGATTGGCCAACAGCTGATATATAGGCCGATATTTTAAGTAATTTCATTTGATGTATTTTTTTTTCTAGTTCAGGGGTGTCGAATATACAGCCCGCGGACGATCTAATCCGGCCCCTGCCCTGTAGAGCATGAATTCCAGAGTATGTAAAAAAAAAAGACACACATGTCCAGCAGAGGGCAGAGCTCAGGATATGAACAACACATGATATAGCCACGTGGTAAATGGACAGTCTGCCCCAGGGCGACTGTGGCTTCAATAACAGCTTAGCACCACCGAGTGTGGAGTGAATGAATAATGACTATGTAGTACTTTGAGGAACTCGTGACACAGGCTTGTAAAGTGCAATACAAGTGTGAGCCGTTGTTATTAATGAAGATACAGTCATGTTGGGGCTTTGACTGAATCACAGCGTATTTTTATTCATTTATTGGAAAGATTGTCTCTATTATATCAGGCCCACGCCCCAAAATGAGTTTGACACCCCTGCTCTAGTTAAACATTTATTATTATAGTAAAGGTTTCAATCATGGAAATATTTAGAAATAGTCGAAGGCGAGCGATGTGGGTTTTTCTAAGGCTGATGCCGAGCTGCACCAACAATATTTTAAATGTCTGGTCAAAAATCCTGTGTGTTGTTTCTAAACATGTCAGTGTTGAACTGTGACAGCAGGGGGCGCTGTATGGCGGGCATAGGGCTCATACAGCGCCTTAGTCATGTTTAGGTCCTTTAGAGGAAGCTTGTTTGAAAGAACGTCATTTTAAAGCTCTTTCCAAAGCAGAAAATGGGAAATCTATTACTTTTTACTCAAGACTAATAATAATAAATATTTAAATAGAGGCTATTTAACAGATTTAAAGAAAATTACCTCAAATAAAAAACTCAAAATATCGGCCTATATACATATCGGTGTCGGACCCAAAAGTCCAAATGGGTCGGGCCTTAGTAATAATGAAGGCTTTTAATGGTAATAAGTAAGGCCATCTTATTTCCTGAGTTAATACAACACAGGAGCTCATTTCCATTTCTTCGATGTTACCTTATCGAAGCTGCTCAGTGTTTGTGCATCACATGGAGCCGTCGGTCTGCGTCCTCTCCAACGTGCACAATGCCGCCCTGTGCCCCCCGGTGACGAAACCCGCCCCGGCGCGCAGTCAAAGCCCACTTGTTCAAAGCCAGACTCCGAGATGAAATGAGGTCCCTGTAGGTTCCGCGGCTGGTCACTGCTCTGGAAACACACCTCGTCCAAAAGATCTGAGGGAGGCTCCTCGGGGTACAACATGTCTGAGCCAAGAATCATTCCAGACGCCTCAAAAAGGGTTCAAGAAGTTCACTCGCCTTCGCTGCTTTCAACTCAACTCACTTTCAAACTATCCAGGTCAAAGCGGCTTTCGTTAAGAAATATCAGGGCTTTTTTCAAGGATAATGTGAACAGTAAGGTCATGTCATTTGGATGGAGGAGACGGGGGGGATTTGTGATATTGAAATCCCCTTTTGAAACCAATGCATGAACATACATTTTAAGCCTGCCTGGATCAATTATTTAGATTTCACTGAAAATACAGGCAATATTAGCAAATATAATGTCTTTTTTCCTCCCCATTCTCCTCTCGCCAAAGCAGGAATAACAGAGTGAATCAAAAAAGACGACGCTTCTCTGCTTCACCTTTAAGGAGAGAATATATAAAACACTCTGATATGAAATCCAGACAAATTTAAGTCAAATGACCCATTCAGAAACCTCCATCAGACCAGGCATTACTTTCCACGGCCGACATAAAATGGCAGTGATTGTTTATTGAACAGCACAAACCTCGTTAAACTCTGTCATTCATGTGCCTTTGTGTTGGTTTTATTTACCACCTCCGAGCTGATGGTCACAGGTGATTAAATCAGCCGCTGCTATTGAAATATTCATCAAACTTAATCAGGGCCATCATAATAACCGTTGTCTTTGACCTGGGACGGCCTCGACGCAGGCCTGGCATCATTTCTATAAAGTCAGCGATTGAAAGGAGCGCCCCTTTCATGGCGAGACTTTTGAAAATCCCGGCGTGTATTTGGAAGATTTACGAGCGGCCTGATTAATGTAATGGATAGCTGTAAAAGTTTCCCATTTGATTTGTAGCCGTCGCGTCCAGGAAAAGTTTGCCCGAGCGAGGCCTCTTGTGCGTCAGTGAGGATCTTTGATGAGATTATCAAGCACAATCTGATTGAGCTTTCAATCAAGGCTTGAATAGACGGGCTGGAAGGAGGCCACCGACGCCCCTGCCAGCTCTGACCATAGCCACAGAGGAGGGGCCGGGGGGGGCAGGGAATGGTGCTTTCACTCTAGGATATTATCTACATATATACAACTGTTCTTGAGGATATAGATATTGTAAGTCAGGAACTTGCTGCTGAACAGTGCTTTGTAAGTAAGTTGTGACTGTGGACCGACCCGAGCAGCGTTGTTTTGGAGGCAGTGGAAACCCGAGCACCTGGAGGGAACCTGCCTTCAGTGATCCTCTGAAACGGTGCTCCGCCTCCTGGGTTTGTCCCTCTATCAGAGCATGGTGTCCTGCACTAATCAGCTCCTCCTCCTCCTTGCCTGGCTCTGCCAGACTCTTCCCTGTCCATTCCGCGCAGGGAATTAGTCTGGTCACGGAGCAATTGGAGCAGTTTGAACGGGCGGGCCTAACGCGCGCAGATTGTCAGTGAAATAGACCGATTAGCGGTTAGCACCTGTAGTCCAATTCACCTGAAGAGACTCACAGAGACAGACTGCACTAGAGAGGTAATATTGAACATGAATCATGACTGGGGACCAGACACCGGTGGAAGATTGCATTAACGATATTGATATTGACCAGAATCTTCCCCCGGAGCCCGGACACTGGTGGTGGTAGGATGAGACCCGGGGCGGCCGGTCGACCCGATGAGCAGGCCCGAGGAGAGGCCGGGCGGAGGAGGGGCGGAGGAGGGTCGCAGCACGGCTGGGAAAAGGCCGAGTGATCGACCGGGGGGCTTAAGAAGGCGATCCTGTCCGATGAGTGGCTGAAGCAGGAATAAGCAGCTGCGATGATTGGCTGACGTGAAGGTGCGGCTTAAGCTGGGGCCGTGATTGGATGATTAGTGATGAGGCGATGACTGAAGGCTGCAGGTACGTCTTCAAGGTGGAATTTGCGCTGAAGCTTCATTTCACAGAATATGAAGTGAACATAAACTCACGCGGAGAACGTGAAGCAAAATCCTCGACTACTTCATCCATGATCAGTTTTGTCTAATGTTAATTGAACAACATAGCGGTGCAGCGAGTGAGCTAACCTTGTCATTTCTCTGTGACGGTCGTGATTGGTTCGGCCTTAGCCGCCAATCAGCAACTTGCTTACCGTGTGTGGCCAGACCCACCTTCTTTTCACAGAAAGAAGTGTGTGTGGTTTATCAGGCTATCCTCCTCCTCCTTCCTCTTTCTCCCTCTTATTCTCCAGTGAACAAACATTAGCCAGAATAGGGATAGAAGCATGTGTGGCTTAGCTGCGAGTCTCTCCCGGATACCTCCTCCTTTGTCCCTTCCTTGTTTCCTGTAGCTCCTCCTCCGCTGTCCTGCAGCTGTGGGAGCTCTTGGTGCGTCATCAGTGTTTCAGAAGAAGACATTTGTAAGTCTTAAAGGTCTTCATAAGCTGCTGTTTGTTGACTTTTTAAAAAGCTGCTTTAAACTCCTTCAAAGAGCGTCCGACTCCTTCAATCTAATCACAGATCCTTACATTTACTTTGACTTTAAGCTTGTTGGAGAGCACTTCAGCTGCATCTTTCCAAACGGACACACGGCCTCGTCATCCATCTCCTCCAGACCAGACACCAGCTAATGATCACATTTAATTCTCTAAGGAGGCTCCACATAGACACACTTCCATCTCCCCACGCACTTCCCCTCTCACACACACACACACACACACACACACACACACACACACACACACACACCCTCCCGGATCCACAAATGATTATGTTTACCCGGCGACAGATTAGCACCTTCCACCAATCAATGCGTGCCCATTCTGTCATCACAAATGCAGTCCGATCCGGCTGTGGAGCGGTCAATCACCGCCGCCGCCGTAATGACTCGCTATTGTCAAATGAAGATGTGTATAAATGGGTCGGAATGGCACGCGAGCGAGGCGGATGAATAACAAGAGCTAATGGGCCGATTTATCAATGAGTAATCAGGAGGACGTCATCGAAAGAGTTAATAGAGCAGAGGAATAAGAATGAATGTTGCTTAAGTTGCTGAGAGATGATTCTGTTTTGGGAGGATTGATTTGCATAAACTCATTTGGCCAGTTTGAACTGTGATTTGTTCAGGTTGGGACTTGGACAAACCATTCCTTGCTTTGTGCTCGTTCAGGAGAATCTGTCTAATTCTTGGAGATCAGACACTTCCATTTTCTGTTCAGCATGAAGCTAGTGCTGAAAACGTCTGAACGCACACGCAGGGTTTATCTGTCAGATAAAGCATATCGCCAAATAAAGATCCAGCAGCAGAGAAAAGCAGCTCGGACAGAGCGCGGTAGGAGTTCCACTGGAGCACACAGCGGCCCAGGCTGTCAAGGCCCAGATGAGTGAGAGGAGGCGGAGCTTCAGGCCCAGGCGAGTGAGAGGAGGCGGAGCTTCAGGCCCAGCCGAGTGAGAGGAGGCGGAGCTTCAGGCCCAGCCGAGTGAGAGGAGGCGGAGCTTCAGGCCCAGGCGAGTGAGAGGAGGCGGAGCTTCAGGCCCAGGCGAGTGAGAGGAGGTGGAGTCTGAAAATATAACAAGTGAAATATATTTAACTGATCAGAAACTCACTTTAGTCGCGCATAAGTTTCGGAGTTAAGGAAGAGTTGTGAAGGAAATTGCAGATTATTGGAATAGTAAGGGGAAAGTAGCAGGCTTTTGGAGAAGTAGCCGCTCCGCACTGAGTTGGCCTGATGTTGTGTTAATGGCGACCGCATAATCCTGGAGGGACGGTATAGTTAGGTTTATTGGTTTATTTGGAAGGGTCAGTGCACGTTAATGACCAAGCCACACCGGATTGTAGCCTTGGGCTAATTTCCGTCTGTCGTCCACCATGCACACTCTCATTCATCATGGCCTATTGTACATGTTTTTAGTGGTAGGAGAAACCAGAGTACCTGAAGGAAACCTACGCAGACACAGGGAGAACATACAAACTCACACAGAACGGCCCCGTCCAGAAGGGAATCGAACCTGGACCTTTTTGCTGTGAAGCACGAGCACTAACCGCTGTGCCACCGTGCCACTTTGTCCACACACTTTGCACCTTGCGGCTTATACATCAGTGCGCGTAACTGAAAGATATTCTGGCCATACTGAATATTGAATACCCCATACCGGGTCCAGACACACTGGGCTGTTTCTAAAGAACTCTGGCTCAGTCACTGCTCTGAATCTAAACATAGAGTTGTGGAGCTCGGACATATCCCTCTCATCTCAACCCTGTCGCTGACCTCCGTCTGTGGAGTTTAAATGACTGCACTCTGAGTGGGAGGAGGCCCTCCTGTGCCTGTAACGTGGCATCAGGTGCAAAATAAATGCAACTAATTCTCTCACCGCTGAAATATTCTGGAGGGACAAAGCGAAGTGTGTGGTAAATGGATCAAAAACCAGCCTCGAGCGATTCACCACGGACCCGGCTCCCGGGAAACTCCTGATGCCGTGAGCACAGCCGGCCGAGGAGGGCGGCTCTAAACACGTCCACTGTCCCAGGAGGAGTCGCTGTGAACACACACGGGTTTAACGCATAATATAATCTAATTCATTTCAACTTTTAAGTTCTTAACACACTTTTACAAAAGTCATTTACATGTACCTGGAGACCGCCATTCTCTTGAAATCATGCTCAAAGAGAAAAGTCCTGCATTTCCAGTGGCTGAAGGCGCTGCATTTCATTTCATTTATGAATGTATTTGAATGGGACAATGCACATTAATGAACAGTTCTGTAAAGCTGCTGGATTTAGCTCAGAGCTCATTTCCATCCGCCGTCCCATGAGGTAAAACCATACCACCAACTCAGAACATACTCGAGTACGACAGTACATGTATGACATAGTACACATAAACGTACACAGACAGTACAACATACAAAAAAATACTAAATGCTAAATTGCTAAAATTACGGCTGCTTATCGCACACACCAAATGTCCCTATGAACTAGATCGCCTCCTAGTGGTGACAAGTTTGCTGAAGATGAAGCCATTCTTTAAGTTGTCTCGTAAATGAGACGTATAGGTGGTACTTTCAACTGGACACCTATAGACCAACATTAACGTTCACCACAGGGGCAACTCTTCCTCTGAACAGTGCTACTTTAAAATGGAGAAAGTTCCTTGGATGGAAGACGAAGCATCTTCATCTCTAAACACCTTAATCCAATGACAAGTGTTTGAAACGCTTTGCTCTTTACGGTTCTTCTGCTCCAGTTTTCTGAATAAACGTGTCTTTTTTTAGTGTCCTCAGCCCAACTATTGCAATGAAAATGCACATATACAACCACCAAATTGCATTTATGATGCTGTGTTTCTATGGCGACAGACCCATTTCTGCACATAAAGGCATCTTCTCCGTCTGGCCTCTGCATGGTGTTGTCACAGCTAACCTTTACTTACAAATGTCCGTCCTCGCCATGAGCCCATTACCTGTCCACGCGCTGCCTGGAGTGGCGTTATGTGAAATGAGTCGCTCACTCCCTTTTTAATTTGCTCGTTCATAAAGTTGATCTTTCACTCGGGGAAGACTTTTTGGTCACGTCATTTTTTTTTTTTGTATTCAATTTAAAAATGGAGCCACTTTCGGAGCCACATCCAGGGGAATGGACTAAAAGGGAACGCATTTGATGACATGGGTAATTTTGTGACATTATGCAATTTCAGGCTATTACGGTAATGGCCGCTGGATGGCTAATTCTCATGCATATAATCATAAAATAACATGATAGCGGCCGCCATTTATCGGGCTTAATTCGACAAATCCACTCCTGAGCAGACGTATTAGATGTAGAGGGTAATTATACCGGGGCGAAATGGAGGGAAAATGGGAGACTGTTGACACAATTGGGAAATATGTTCTCTTAAGTGCATGGTAATGCTTCATAAAAATATATTTGTTATCTTGGAAAACAGACACATCCAAATCAAGTGCTTATACAGCGGCTGATGCAAAGTGAGTACGGCTGATGACTTTAATCAATACAAGAGTTATCCTTTTAAGAGGAGTATGAAATCATAGTCAGCTTTGTCCACAGTAGAGGTGAGATGTTAGAGGAGGAACATTTGAAAGACCCTCTAGTATCTGATTATGTGTTGTTCATTGTAATTGTATAATGGTATTTTATTGATTGTGAACTTGCAGCTCGTTCTCATTGTTTACCTTAGCTTAATATTGTTCCCTGAAAATGTGTTCACGACCCCCCCCATGACGAGACAGAACTTTGTGCAAAAGTTAGACTTAAATTCATTGTTTGGAAATAATGCTAGTGAGGATAAAAATGTCTAAGGTGTAACTGCAGCCTCTATATTAAGCTCGTGCTCTGAGCTCATTCTACACATTAGGACATGACTGGAACATGTAGGGGGAGGAAAATACTTAGTTTTAACATTTTTAAACTCCATAGTCCCTTTAAGATTAGCAAACATTTCACTTTAGGCAAAAAAATGTGGTCATTGCCAGAACTGCAACAGAATATGATCTAGACCAAAGACAGGCAAGTTTGCTTGGAGGTGGGCTGATTTTCTTCTATCAAAATACCGAGGGCGCAACCTCTCAGTCGTCGCAGCACTTTCCACATCAGACTGGGCCAAATGGAGTGTTACGCCAGGAAATCTTACACATTTTAGTGCACTTTACCAGGTATTTGGATTGTGTAATAATATTTCTTAAAATCAACTTAAGGGCCAGAGGTTTTATGCTTGAGGGCCGGATTTGGCCCCCGGGCCTGACGTTGCCTACACCCTGTTTTACAAATGGTTCAACGATGTCATAATTGTCCAATAAATGAATGACATTTGCAGGTAGCGGCTGTATGTTCACTTCCATCTCGGTCACTCCTATGATGCTTCAGGATCAGTTTGACTTCAGGTTTTTTAGGGTTTCTGGTATGTTTCCGTGATGAAATGTTACATGTATGTGTAACCATGGATACAGTTCAATCACTGCTGAAAACCTTAAAAACAATTGATCCTGGAGCGTCCTCCAGGCCATCCGGATGGGAAGTGAAGGCGCTGTGCTAACCACCCACGGTCAAATACATATTCATATCAACTTCTTTTACATAAAAAGTTGCATAGTGTACCTTTAAGGCCTTCATTTTGACTAAATTCATTGAATGACTTTTAATGCCCTGTGGAAACCCTGTTTTACCACCACTACTGCTACTTGTAGTACTAGGCTACTACAACAAGTACAACATGTACTACTACTACTACTACTTCTACTGTACAAGATCAGTTGTTATGTGAAAGTTCATATTGAACCTTTAAACAGGCTGCAGCTAACACTGTTAGACAAATACCCTGTACACGTTTTCTGTTTTTAATCACATTTTAATGAAAGGTAAACACTTCTGGGCTTTGCTTCAAACACAAAGTGATGTTTTTCATCTAAAGTTACAAAGGCCAGGTTTTTTATTAAATATGTATGTTTTGATATTGCCCGGGGCATTATTTATAACACATTTCCCAACCGTTTAAAGGTGTTGCAGTCTATAAAAGCAATATTATTTGATTGGAGATTGTAAACACGGGTCTCAAAGCTCAAGGCTAGCATCATTATCATAGAATTGAAGGAAAAAATGCTTCAAATTCCTGCTTATTTTTTTGCGCTTCGGGGAATGCAGAGCTGTTTACTAAATGAAGTCGGATAAACTTTCAAACTCTTGCCTTGAGAATATATCGATCCACTCGCTAACTTTCAAATCCCCACGCACTCAAAGGCAGCGCGTGCTAATTAGCCACCCCTTAGCCGCTAGCTTAGCCTTGGAGCCTATGGTATTGTGCCTCCTGACTTAGTGCCAGTGCTGCCATTGTGGCCCGGGCTCGGAGTGGGAAACAGAAGAGTGTTTGGCTGGAGACAGGATTCCGCTCTTGTGCGAGCCGCGCCCCAGTGCACACCGAGCAGCGGATTTGAAATGGAAATGAGTCTGAGGCTAAAAAGCTGAAATGTCTGACAATTTTAGGCTTTAGAAGCGCTAGTTTCACTGCTTTCTGCGCTGCTGGTACAAATTTATGCTAAGTATTGACCTCTGAGAATAACTTTACAGCAGCTAGCTCTTTCATGTTTTGCTAGCAGTAATCATTTTGGTTGGACAAGTTTGTAGTTTTGTTTGGCCGTGCTGGCGCAGAGAGATTTGTTAAAGCGGACCTTGCATTTATAATAGGGGCTTAGAAACTTTTGTCCTGTACCTCAGCATTGATATGATCGAAAGGAACCATTCTGAAGCATTCTTAGCCAGCAGCATGCTAAACTGATGGCTCTGTGGGAATTTTATTTAAAAAAAAAATTCTTAATTTACGCCACATCACCTGACTGTTGCCAGTTTAGAGGCAAACAGAAGAAACTACATGAGCAGAGGTGGGAGCAAGTCCAAGTCCTGAAGGTCCAAGTCCCAAGAGAGTCCAAGTCATGAAGATCCTGGGGTCAAGTCAAATCCAGTCAAGTCTTGCTTTAGCGGTAAGTCACCTGCCGCTAAAGCTGTCGCAAATGTTAGCCTAAAACAAGTGCTTTCTCAAGATTTCAAAATTTCAAGATTTAAAGTCTCATCACCAAAATGTATAAAGTATATATTTGTAATGCTCTGGTTCAATGTTCAAAATGACTAGGACAGCATTTTAAGGTGGCCTACTTCAAAAGAACTGAAACAAGAGTATTTTAAAGGGCCTATATCATGCAAAATTGACTTTTTGGAACTTTTAACCATGTTGTTGTGATATTTCCTTATCAAAACCCCCCCAGAATGTTTTTTGGCTTCATTCACGCAGTTCTCAGTAATCCTCCTGAATCCTGCTCTCTGCTGGAAAACCACAGAGTTGTGACGTTTTTTACATCCTAGTGTCAAACAGGAAGAGCACAACTTCTGTAATGTAATGCCTTACAGCCTGATTTTAATTGAAAATAAAACAGCCTTTTCATTATTTCTGTAAGAGAAAGAAAGCAAAAAAAGAAAGGAAGTGCTCGAGGCGTCCGCGCTGGCCCTGAAGAGAAAACAAACGCACCTCCTGAGCAGATGAACACATGGCATGTTTGCGCTGAAAGCTGTGAAGAAGACGCTCTTTCTAACCTACTCTGGTTCTTTTTTCTGACCTAACGATAATGTCACGGAGAAAAAAAGCGCATTTGGCTACGAGGACTTTATTCAACTTTCCCAAAGAAGAGGACACTCGCCAGAAGTTGGAATTTTCTCTCCGTGATTCGGCAACTTTCACCAAAATAGTGTTTTTCTGTGACTGTCTCTGATGGATGTTTGGTGAACCTTCACCAGAACCAAAGTGGATTCTCTTTAATAACCAACGCGAGTCACATAATGTGGTGGAGCCAGGACAGAGCGGCTGTACCTTTAGTGTGAACGCCTGCCCGTGTGTTCGTGCTCAGACAGAAAAGGGATTTGCATGGCACATGTTGTAAATGAGTCATTGCTCTTCTCGTCGCCTACAGCACCTTCTTTCTGGAGCGTTGGTCAAGTAAGTCTCAAGTCCGACTTGGGTCTGACTCAAGTCAAGTCATTCTTGACTTGAGTCGACTCTGGACAAAACCCACACAAAATTCAAAGATGAAACAATAGTCTGATGTGCTCTTTAATGTATCTATGCACCACTAGAGGTACATTGGTATATGTTGATATAGAAGACAACATGATCCCAATTATAGCTTCAGATAATGACATTATCCAAAGCTCTCCGTCTGCTAAACTACATACAGTATTTGTGTATATGATTTGACTCGGAAGTGCCCAGGCTTCACATAAGAGGTGTCGTCTAGACTGGCCCTAATTGGAAAGTGCCATAAGACAGCCGCGCTCTGATTGTGCGACCCTTCTTGTGGAGTCGTGAAACCAAAGTAATCAGTAAAAGTAATCAGAGCCGACTTCCAGCCCGCTCTCCACCAGGATTAGCGTATTGTGAGCGGAAAATGAGCATGTTTAGATTGTGCGAATCACTGCTCCTTTAAAGTATTGCACCATGTCATTCCTCACTTGTGCACTGATGAAATGCAGCGTTATGATGATATCGGCACAATGTTGTTCACATCATTAATAAATAAAAAGTAAAGTCCGGCCATCTCTTAGTCCATTTTTCATTGGGTCATGAATAGACGGTTGAAGGAATGAGCATAACTGCTCTCCGTGTTCTTTCCATCTCGACTCTCCAGCTCTTTCTCACTTGAGAGCCTCTCTGAGTCGTGCCGTCTCTTGAGCTCGGCTTCTCCTCGTTTCTCCAGGCAGGCCTTGACCTCCAGCTGCCATCGCTGGTCCACATTTGTTCAACCTGTCCTGCTCCAGCCCACTCCTCTATACCACGCTGCCCGCGGGAGGTCCACTTATCTGTGCTGCATTCATTTTCTCATCATCCAGGCTTGACGACCTGTAATGTGGACAGAAATTCCATATGCTAAGTGCTGCTCGGTGTGAAGAAAGTGGTGTCCTGTGGCTCGGACTTGGAGCCAGTTAACAAGAATGGAAGCACAGTACAAATGATTTATGAAATGTCATGAAGTGTGAGTTACGAACGCTGTACTAAAATATTGGTCGTAATGTGTGGAAGAGCAACCAAGTCACTGCCTTTGTTGTTGTCCCTGGACCAAAAGCATTAAAAGCAGGTGTTTGACTGTCCAGTTGTTATGGTCATGAGGATCCCGTCCCAGGCCTCTGTGAGCTCGCAGGTGAAGTCGTGACCGTCTGCGTTCCTGAAGTGTGGCATGTTTGTGGTGGATCTGGTTTCGCGCTCAGATCTAGAGCTGGGTCTCGGGACCAGAGCAGACAGTGAGGCTGATGATGGGCAGCTGTTCAGCAGATGGAAGCAAAGCTCAGCTCAGCTCTGGAAGGTCAGGGCATCAGACAGTGACAGAGCAGGGCAGGGGTGGAGCTGGTGATGCACCACAGGTTCAAGAATCCTTAGTTATTAACACCCAATCTGGGAGACAATAGACAGGACGGAAAGAACTGTTGTGTGTAAACACATATTTGAGACGGCTGATGACAAAGCAGCCGGTCTGAATGTCAGTTCCTCTTTGAGAAGGTGAGATTCAGACTTGTTTAAAGAAAGGACAGAAAACGATCGCATTATGATTGAATCGTTCTGGGGTAAAAAACTATTTTTATTGAGCTACAAATGAAAAGGGTTGTAGGAAATAAACCGACAGTGTTAACAGACATGATAGTTCTTTGTTTTCATGGTGCAAAACGTTTTTCACATTCTCTCCAAACATTTGACAAAGTCTTGGCATTAAACCGGTGGAAAACAAATGCGTATCATTTTAGTATCTAAGTGCTGCATAATAAAATCCAAATAACGAATGAGGTCCGGGAACTTTCTGAGTCCGCTGTAATAACTAATAAACTCTTTTCAAAGTGAACAGCACTGTGTTCTCCTTCGGCTGCTCATATACAGATGGTAAGGCAGGAGAAATTGATTTGTTTTGGAGGAGATGCTGGATTCTAATTGAGTTCTTCCACTGGGGAGAGTGTGAAGCTGAGGTGGGCTGGATTAGGACTTATCTAAGTCTTGGAAAGGGGCCAGCGCGCTGCACAGACTTCAGTGCCCTTCAAATAGGTTCAACCGTGTCCGCACAAGTTTGTCGGGCAAGAATGCAGGGCTAGAGAACTGGCCAACAAGTAATACAGTGAATACTTTAGTTTTTTCAAAGAGATGCGCTTCTTCGGTTTGTTCTTTTGAGCTTTGTGCGTCGACTCTTCTCAAACGGCTCGCTCGGACGGCAGTGACAGGGACTGGAATGTCGTCGATGTTGTCAAATAGTCCGCCACACAAGAGCAGTCTGGACTGAAAATGACAAGGCCCATTGACTTGAACTCAGCGCTGTTAAAATGTAACCGTAAAGTCAATTTGCCGCTCCCCCAAGACTGAAGCTCCTGACATGAGCGCGATCAATGAGACGTCTTTCTAACGGCCAAACTCTCAGCCTCCGCGGGCCACAGGGAGACGCCAGAAAACACAGAGAAAGAATCAAGGCAATGCTAGACTGTTTAGGCCTCAGCGTCGAGGGGTCCAAGGCCAGGATGCAACAATTTGCTGAATGTCTCTCCCCGCCCTCCGCCATTCCTGCGCTCTGTGCTGTTCAATGAAGTCTACGTGAACCTCTTACCACCCACCACCCAAATCTGAATGCTTCTGGACTGGAGCTTACAGCCCAGAGGCCAGTGTAACGCCTCATTTGAAAGCTAAGGTCTACACTTTTGTTTCATTGTCGTTTTCGCCTCGTTTTTGTCACTGTTTTTGGCGCTTTTTTCAAGAAGCTTTTCGATGTGGGTAAAGTCAAACTGGAGAAACGAGTTCAGTCCTATTGAAGGCGCTGAGACGCTGAGACGCTGCAGGGGAAGACCTCCATTCTTCACACAGTGGTCAATGCTTTGCTGCTTTCTTCTTTTAACATCTTGGTTTTAATGTCAGAGTAAAAAAAAAGACCAAACTCACCCTTTGCGATGCTTCTTTGATGGCTTATTCTTGATTTCCTGATGTTTTTCAGGAGATCAGTGCCAACTCTCATCTTTCCCACGTTGATTCATTCACAAACTCTGATATGTTTGGTATCCACGTGTAGCACGAAAGGCGACCAAGATGACGCTGCGATCCAAATGTGGTCACAATTTGATTTTTACACTCTTGCAACATCTCCACTTTAGGAGCTCCAACAGAATCCACACTTTCCATGTGTGTACTTGTACTGAAGAGTTTTTCATAATCGAATTCATAGCCTCAAGGCTAAATTTGAATTTAACAGATTTTTTACACTAATAACTAGCGTCGAAAACTAAACCTGATCCAAAATCCCCTCTAAAAAAAATCTTCATACACTGGCTTGATCCATAATTTAACATTTTGTCTCTGAAAATATCTGCAATTTTGGCCATTGTTATACATAAAGTGCCTTATTTTCATATGAAGACATAACATTACAGAAAACTTGCAACATTTGTTTCCCCCAAGTTTATGTTATTTATCCACAGCAAAGGTTTCAAATTGATATTACAGACTTTTTTTTTTTTTCATTCACCAGCAGCCTAAAAGGAACAGGCCACCATTTTTCCATACTGAGAGATGTTCTTACCTGAGCTTAGACGAGTTGATGTGTACCTGTCTGGTCTTTGTGCTATGCTAACAACATTTTTGCTCATTGTGCGTGACTGAGCGCACACACAAAGACCAGACAGGTACACATCAACTCATCTAAGCTCAGGTAGGAACATATCTCTTTATCACTTTAAACAGGCACTTCTATTATATTTATCGGTGTGGACTTTTATTGTACAATGTTTTGCCCTTAGGCTTTTAATGTGGCATTGTCTGTTTGTTCTGTTTTTTATATTGTGTCTTTTTACTTGTTTTACATATTGCACTTTGAGCTCTTTGCACATTTTTTTCCAATGTGGTTTTTCAAACTGCAAATGGCCAATAAATGAATCTGAATCTGAATCTGAATCTCAGTATGGAAAAACGGTGGCCTGTTCCTTTACAGTGCATATTACAGGTGTTTATTTAGATGGGTAACATCTGTTGCAAGTAATAATTATCATTTTATTTCAGTGAAGCGGCAAATGAATGTTGGGCAGAAAAATTATTTTGATGTGAAGTTCTAAGTTACTGACAGGAAGTGACATAGATAAAGGTAAAGTTCCAGCAGTTTGACTCACTTCCCATGGTCGGCACGGCAACAGTTTATATGATGATGATTTTCCTCTATCTATGTCACTTCCTATTAGTTGTGGATCCCTGTGGTCCCGTTTTGCTAACAGTATTTTCCTTGTCCCCCCCTCCCCTTCCACCCCCCCTCTCTCCATGCTCTCGTTGCCCGTCTTAGCAGAATCCCTGTTCAGCGGCCTGGGCCTGGGCGCCGTGGTGGGGCTGGGACTGGGCGCCCTCCTGCTGCTCCTGGTCCTGGTGGACGTCAGCTGCTTCTTCCTGCGCCACTGCGGCCTGCTCATGTGCATCACGCGGACCGTCTGCAGCAAGAAGACGGCCACCAGCGGCAAGGGCAAGGAGATGGAGGAGGGCAAGGCGGCGTACCTGTGAGTGTCACCAGGGGGGGCCGCAGCGCTCCGTACGATTGCTCTGTCAGTCACCGGGCCATCCATGCTTGCAGAGGGGAGCATCTGCTGTGGGTGTATCGTCACCTGGGGGGGGGGGGGGGGGGGGCACTGTGATTAAGGGATTGGCAACAGTAGATGGAGAACACACACAAAACAAAACAAAATAACTTCTCGTGATAGTGTTTCACTTGTTTGTGCCGTTGACAGTAACAATGGTGGACAAGGCCAGAGCCGGAACAGTTCTGCCACTGTGTGCACGTGTCAGCCAATCAGAAAGGAGAACAGTAATTACTCATCACATGATTAGCAGACTTTAATGTGCACGTGTTTACCGGTTAATGACCGCTTCACTCACGCTCGAGTGAACACTAACACTGTTTTAGTCTGTTTTTTGTGTCTCGTGATGCCTCGTCTTATTCTAGTTTGAATAATCTTTGTTTCTAGAAATGAATAGTCTGTTGTGTACGTAAAATATGAATATTAAGAAGAAAAAGTGACTGAGTGTGAGTGTGACTATAGGCCCATTGATGACCCCGATTTCTCACAATTTGTCGACCTGTGATAGCATCAAACTTGATATTAACATAGTGTTGGTTACATTTAGTTACATGTCAGACGTTCATTTACACATGAAGAAACATGCAATTTTCTTTCAAATAAATAGGCCTAAGTATTGTGGAATTATACTACAAAGAGGAAGAATAAAACATAACTATCAGAAATGATACAGTAAGATCAATGAAATATATTTTGAAATTATATATTTACATATATTATATAGGCCTATATATTTGTGTTCATTCATGAGGCGTGATCCACCTGCATTCTGATTGGCTGAGAAAGGCCACCTTTAGACTAGTGATGGGATTTACGGCTCTTTAATGCAGTGTTTTTCAACCACTGTGCCGGGGCACACTAGTGTGCCGTGACATATTGTCTGGTCTGCCATGGGAAATTATCCAATTTGACCTAGTGGGTCTAAAAAATATTTTTTGAAAACAAATTAATTATTATCTGTAAATAATGTGGCATTCTCAAGTCTCTGTGCTGTGTAATGATCAGCAGAGTAACCATGTAAAACTCTTCCATATCAGTTCATTTCTTTGAGACAAGAGAATTAGTGATGCATAGATGCGACAGGTGGCGGTGACAGTGTCATTGTGGCTAGCCAGACTATACAGTGTTCCTATTCAATTTACACTTTGATGAGAATGTAGGTTACAGAGTTACATTTTTTTACATTTTGTGCTGGTGGTGTGCCTCGTGATTTTTCAAAGAAAAAAATGTGCCTTTGCTCAAAAAAGGTTGAAAAACACTGCTTTAATGGACTGTTCATTTCAAAGAGCCGTTCAAAAGACTGGCTCTTCTTAATATAAAATGTCAATAACTCCAGCCAGATAACTCACAATATCTAAGACGTGGCCAATAAAAGGTACTTTTTTTTAAATCAAACCGTACGCCACATCTAATACAAAGAGGCGGGAACTGTTCGACAAATCATTTTTAGTGCATTTAACTTTGAACAGGAAAAAATCTCTCACACACTGTGTACTTGCAACACCAGTGTTCCTTTATTTAACGTTTCAGCCACTGGGCTTCATCAGGCAAAATGTTTGTTTCTGAATGAGAAGCCATCCCTAAATAATCCTCATAATGGCCTATGGCAAAACAAACATACATCCAAACACAGAAAGGGTATAGTGAATTATGTACATATATACAATAAAACATGTTGTGGCACATGCAATACATATGGGAAATGGATATATAAGACAGCTGAAAAGAGAAGATCTGTCTAAATATATGCACATCAATATGTACCCCAAGGAAGTAAACGCAGCCTGTGAACATAACATGACTTCACTTCCACGTGTGGCCTGCTCCGTTGTTGGGCTGATTCAAAATCAACTGAAAAAAATCTGACTCTTTTCACACCCGAGACCCGTCCTCCTTTAAGAGCCGTTCCAAAGAGCCGTGTGTGCATTGGTATTGGCAAGTATTTTACTCTTCACCTTTCTGATTGGCTGAAAAATGTCCACAGTAGCAGAACTATCTGATGAAAACCCAAACATCACGGCCAGTGCATGCTTTCTGAATGTTTCAGCGCGGTTTGTCAGCAAAGGCATAATTAGGACACAAACAGGTTTCAAAGGAACGCTGTGTGGAAACATTAGCATATTATTGTTTAGCCTTACTTACCCATTTATGCGGCAATTACAGCACGCAGTCAGCAATTATCAGCAAATCATGTTTTTAGGAAAGTCATTTGACAGGTCTTGTTGTGATGGTTTGGTGCTAAGGTTAGGCTAAGGCTATGACAGTTGGAAAATAACGTGAGGATCTTACAATGACAAGCCAGACAATCACAGCATACGTTAGTGTCCACCGTTGTACTGTCGGCGGCTCGTCATATCCAAACAAAAGCAGAATGAATCTCTTCAAGCACTGTAGCGCCTCGTAGTCTTGCCACCTCTAAAGCTCCGTGTTCTACCCGTGAGAAAAGCAGCCTTCTCTTTACCATTTAGGTACACCTACAACAGCAGCCCAACCACCTTTTCAACCACAGTATGTCCCCGAAACTGTCTTTCCGTGGCCAGTGTGTGTGTGTGTGTGTGTCGGGATGTTCTCGTCCTCATCCGCATGCCCCGCCCGTGTGCTCCTGGTCACGCATGTGTGCTGCCGAGGTTCACCTCCATTCTGTATGATGTCTATCTTGTGCTCTCTCTCTCTCTCATAAGAAATGCATGCCACCGACGCCAGTGACCCCATCGACAACACTGCATGTGCGTATACCAAACTCTTTACTTTCTTTTCCTAACATCACCTGACCAACTAAGCCCCGCCTCTCTGCCGGCTACACTTAGAGCCGAGCACTCCCCACCTAGATGTATCGCATTACCTTTTTTTAACAGCTTTCGGATTGTGCCACGTGTTATTTTTTTCTGGGTTGACAGGGTTTATGACCGGGTTTACTCGTCTCTCTGTACAGAATGTTTCTCAGTCAAACCAGCCCAGACGTTTCTGAAAAAAGCTCAAATCCCACACAGCACGGCAGTATTCTCCGTCTCTCACTGAAAGAGCAGCTCTGAGGGCCTTGGATTTCAAGTTTGTCTTTGGAAATAGTAGAGCAGGGCCATTTCAATCCAACCGTGATATCAGTAAAGGTCAATCTCAATAATCACGTACCACCTGATTATTGAGATCCGAACCCCGCTGATGCCGCAGCGCCTGTCAGGTCAAGCCCAGGGAATACTTGGACAGACAAACAGGAAGGATCTGATGAACAAACAGATTTGTAGCTGACAAACCAAATGTCATTTGATGATGTGTTAAGATGAAAAGTGCATTAAAGTGCATTAAAGTGCATTAAAGTGCAGTTTTTAATGACGTCTGTTATGAGTTCATCAGTAGCATCATTATCATTTTATTTTAGTGAAGCAGAAATTTGAATGAATAAATGTTGGGCAGAAAAGTGATTTATTTGAAGCTTGAATTATAAACATCACACAAATTGAACAAATGAAAACTGAGAACAATCTTTAGCAAAAATATAATTGTGTCTAATGTGTCATATGCACTTCAACACAAAATGTAACAAAGTTCTGTGCAACTGTTACTGGAAAACAAAGGAATGATGTGATAAAAATGTATTGGAAGTATTGTGATACTTGATAGTATCGATACTTGGTATTGCAGCACCTCTGTGATCTTTACAGTTTGTCATGTGGACAGAGCCTCAGTCTGAGGTTAAGCTGGTCATGACATTAGCATGCTAACGCCGCTAGCACGCTAACGCGGTTAGCATTTAGCGTCGACACAGTAAACACATGTGCGGCTCACATCTATGAAGCCTCTTCAGGGACGTTTGTGTGACCTGTAGCTCAGCAGCTTTAGTGAACGTCCACAGTGTTTCACAGCAGTAACTCTCCAGGGACTGTACACAGAAGTATCAGCTCTACTTGTACACGTGACTTGACTTGAGTCAGTGGAGATGCATAGTTTGATAGGATTTCCTCTAGCCAGCGGTCTCATGATTGATCTCTAAACCTTCAGTTATTCATAGGTTTCCCTGGGGGAGGTGAAGTCGTCATCATGCCAGTCTAAAGTCTATAACGCACCGGGCGGAGTGAGGCCGGCTTTTTGCTGAGTCATGGCCTGCCGTCTCAGACCGACATTTATGTTTCCGTTGCGGCTTTATTAGGCCAATGATTCATCACATTTAATCAAGTCACTTTGTTAATGCAAAGTGGCTTTACAACATCGCCTATAGAGAGAATTAAAGGTTGTAAACAACAAATCGCAACATGCAGATTAAGGCGACAGACAGGGCCAACTGCCGCCCTCGGCCAGATTTCACTTTCCCCCCAATTCTCCCCCAAATTATTCACTCTTTTTCACACATTTCTTGACACTGGAGATGAACCCGATATTGTAAATTTGCATTATTGTTCTGTTTTCTGGTTCTATATGACACATGTTTCAGTATAGGTATCGGAAAAAGTGTTGTTTAAGGTATCAGTGTGAAAAACCCAGTATCTTTAAATTAAAAAATGTAACAGTGCCCAGCCCTAAGCCCGAGTCCAGTCCCTGAGCCTTATGCCGGCAGCGGCGTCGAGCTAAAGATGGGCTAAAGCTAACTGATCAAACGGAGCGGGTCAACAGAGCAGCGTGAGGACCAGGAAGTGGTGAGGACCTTCATAGTATCATCCTCATGTTCATGTCCTCTGAATACCTGAGGGTGAATCCCACAGCCCTCCTCCTCCCCCCCCCTCCTCCTCCTCCCCCTCCTCCTCCTCCTCCCCCTCCTCCTCCCCCTCCTCCTCCTCCTCCTCCTCCCCTCCCCCTCCACCTCCTCCTCCCCCTCCTCCTTGCATGTACGCGCAGTGAGCGGTGGCACTATCCCACGCCGGCGCGGGTCGGACTCATATTTCGGTAAGAGCCAGCGGTCCAGTCATGCGGCGCGACATGAGCACTTTGTTTCGCCCCCCAGCTGCACACGGGAGGCGCTGTGGGCCGCGCTCCGGTCTCACCTCGCTGAAGAACAAATTTGCCGTCGCCGCGGTGATAGTTTGGGCTAATGCTCTCCACTCCAAAGTTAATATTGCATAAAATGTAGCCTGCCTGTTTGCTTTAGCGAATGCACTGTTTTTTCCCAAAGATTACCCTGGAAATGGAAAAGAGACAAGTGTGATGAGAGCGGGGGTCTGGGGGGGGGGCACACTCACACTGATGCTTTGATCGTTTCTGCTGTCCTGGATTATAGAAAAAGTCGATAAATAGTCAAATGTTGCACTTTGGTAAACTTTCCCTGCACCCGGACTGACTTGTCCAATTCCCTTTGTCCTTCCTGGTGTTATTGCTGATGCACTTATTCACTCAACTTTACAAATTAAAACTTTTAAGTGTCTTTACCGATGGAGCGCAACTGTGACCACCCACCTCCAAAAGCACTCTGGTTCTGGAAGTGCATTCCTACACGTCTTTCCATAGACTTTAAAGAGTTTAAACGACTGAGGGAATAATGGCCATAATAATGTGGAAACTCATGAAGCATCTAAACCTTTATCAGGTAAAAGTTGTGAAAGTGTTTTGCTGTATTTACAAGTATTCATAGTTTTCTTCCATTTCACCTCTGAACCCCCACCTGAACCAACCACGTTTCCTTCAGTTTGGTCAAATATTCAGATTTTGGGCAGGGCGGGCCGCGTGTCAGGACAATTCTTTGATTATGCAGACTAATCACCATCGAGTCTTTACCAAATCCGCTCCACTAATTATTCCCGTTTGTGTTTTATGAGATACGCCCGCTGAATCCAGTCCGAGTCCAGGTTTTTTTTACAGATCCGATCCGTTTCTTGCCCTCAGTGGCTCAGGGCCGTCGTGTTTATTTGGGGAAAACATGGGAGAAACAAAGACAGGAGCGATTAGATGACATTAAGATTCACATTAAAAGCCCTTTGCTTTGTAAATAAGGGAATCCAACCCAAGCTACATGTTACAGCTGAGTTTAGGTGAAGCTGTTTCACATCAGTCACTGAAGTGAACCCTAACCCAGTTTTATGGAGAACACAGACATATTAGACATATTAAAACTGTGGAACTCGCTGATAAATATGAAACATGAATATGAGGAATAGTCTACATCAATCTAATAATAGTATATTACAAACTCAAACTTTCTAAAACGTAGTGTTTCCTAAATCAAAATCAATTAAATTTAATTTAATGATATATATACCATATAGAACCGCCACCTTAACATGGTGGAGGGGTTTGCGCCCCCCAATGATCCTGGAGCTCTGATGTCCGGGGCTTCGTGCCCCTGGTAGGGCCTCCCAGGTGACGGGTCAGACAGAGAGCGGTTCAGAAGCCCCTGATGAGAGACCAACGGGCTCGGTTTGAATCGTGAGGCCGTCCTTCTGTGGACCCCCCACCTGCAGGGGGAGCCATAGTGCAATGTGATTTGGCCCCCATGACCCAGAAACGGACAAGTGGAAGAAAATGGATGGATATATCATATATTATTTACACTTTGTTGATGCAGCTAAAACAATATAGTTGTAGTATTGTCACCCGAGCTCACAGTCCCTTCCCTTGCTCCCCTTTGCAGCACAGCTGTTTCAATTAACCTCTTGACCCCCACCGTATAATCAGGCACATTTTCCACGGCTCGGCATTACCCAAATCTAAAAGCTTCTTGAAAAAAGCAACAAGACACTGTTGAGCTCTGTAATATTTGGTTCTGGTCATGCTGCTGTTACTTTACTTTAATTCAGTTTTTCCAAAAGTATCAAGATGGCAGCACGCTTGTCTTTCAGTTTGAACATTTTTAGCCAGGTGTGACTCTAAATGCACTTAGGTAATTTAGCTTTTTTAAAAGCGTAAAACAATACATGTTACACGCAGTCAGTGCTGTTTATCGCAGCATGTGGAGAACACACTAAAGCCCATAATCAGCGCCGCCGCAGATCCAGCCCTGTGTGACTCCAGCCTTGACATATCATTTTAGACACACACAACTTTTTAACCACCACTTTTCCTCACTGCAAATGGAAAAGGCGGCTAGCTGCGTGCCTGACATTTAATTAAGAGCCATTTCTGTCTTTAAAAAACATTATTGCCGTCCTCTTGTGAAGACTTTATGGATGTTCACTTCACACCAGGCCACACGGAAAAGCCCAGACCTCGACTCATGCTTGTACTTCTAAACACGGCTGAAATAAAGTCTGCTGCAAATGTATTTATATTTATTTATGACAGAAATGTCCTTCCACTTCCCAGTAGCTTAAGCTCAGCACACACTACACCATTTTTTCCCCGCGATCTCGCTCGAACTCTCAGTCACGATGAGTGTTCCTCGAGTGGAAGGCAGGTGGGGGGTCAGCCACTGGATTCACGTTTGAATCGTGTAATGAGGGCGGCAGAAACATGCAGCTAAACCCAAGGGCTTAACTTTCGTCTCAACATGGGGGGGTTAACATTCCATAATCATGTTGTGTGTATTGGCAAAGGAATAAAGAGGGGGAGGGAGGGAGGATTTCAGCACCTGGAGAGTGAAAACCTTTAATAAAAGAGATGGTGGACAAAACTATATAGAATAAAAAATAAACGCAACCACCATGAAGAACAAATGTTTATTTAAAGGGGGGGTATTGTGCAAAATTGACTTTTTCCAGCTTTCCATCATGTTATTCTGTCACTCCCTCATTAAAAACATGGCTGAAGTGTTGCCTTGGCACATTCACGTATTTCTGAGTAATCTGTAAAAACTCTGATGGCGGCCATTTTAGGGATAGGTTTGCCTGAGTCCTCCTAGGAACGCCCCCACCTCCTGGAGACGCCTCCGAGCTTTGGTCACCAGCCGAGTAACCAACCACTGCTCCTCAGCAGAACCCCCTCCCCACTGATGCCACAGACAGCGTGTGGAGGGGGCGTGTCTGAAAGGGTCAGAGGTTCTTAAAGAGACAGAGGCCTATTTCAAGACATTCACTACAGCCATTTTGAGAGAGACATTTTATACAAGGCAGTTATTCTAATTTACTGCATTTACAGACCAACAGAAGGTTTGTCTTCATTGTAGTGTGATATAGACTGGTGCTGTGTGATTGAAAAAAGCATAAAACCCCCTCTTTAAATCCAGCCCTTTTGGTTCCAAACAGGGCTTTAAGTCTGAAAAGAACCGTTTCAATAAGATTATAGACCAACGTCATCCAAAGGTTGTTACTAATATAGCTAAACGTTAATTCATTCAAAGTGAAAGGCAAAGCACAGTCCATCAGCTGAGGATTGAAACTCTGAAAACAGACACATGACTAAACCTCAGTCTCTGTAAATCAATCATGTTTGATTTTAAGCCCAGTTTTGGACCCACAGGAGAAGCGTGGGTGATTTTACCATCCCAAAAGTGACACACAGAACGCACGGGCCAATGACAGAGTGGAATACAGACTTTCCATTTCTCTGATACAACAGCCTCACGCAGACCACGCCGAACAGCACAACATTATAGCAACAAAAGTTCACAAGAAACACCATGTCAACCCTCGTAGTCTGCAGCTCTGAACTGTGTTGTGCCGACAGTGATCACATGACGTACTTTATACAAACCTTTTTCGACTGTAAAACGTGTGTAGTCTGTGCTTGTCTTCAGCCTGAGCCCTACACTATTCTCACTCCACTTTCTCCTAATGTGCTGCTCGAGCTGTTTCCACTGTCGCCCTCATTACGAGCCGCATTACTTCCTTGATTTTACAAAGTACACAGAAGCGGCCGCGGAGCTCCCATATGTGCAGCACTCCTCCACATCTCCTGGCCCGGTACAGGCTACGTTTGCATGGGGTTAATGACACATGAAATTGGCTCCAGTGCGTGGGAAGTACGGCATCCACCAATCAACCAATAGGGAGCCCCCTCTGGCCGATGGCAGCGCTGGCTTATTAGGGCCCGGTATCACGCCGCGCTGTTTGGCATTCATGAACTGGGCATATACAGTAAGACATCAGAGCAAATATGACTGATCAATATGGAAACACGGATTACGTATTCAAAGCCTGTGGTACGGTTACTTCAAAGCATTTCACTCATTAGGGGTTGGCTCCACAAGATACTGAATAGAGTGTGGTAAATTACATACTATCAGCTTCTACTCGCTGCCTTGTTTATGTATTTACTTATTAAGCAGTACTTCCAATCATTCAATGAGAGGCGTTGTGAATTGTCAGACAAGATCAGTGTCGGAGTGAGGGATTGAAGAAGAAAAGTGAAGTTTAAAGAAGCCTATCTCACCGACCTGGAGACGAGCTGGAGACTCCAGTTGCCGCTGGTCGAGATGTCTCCGGGGCGTCCCCTGGAGATAAGGCGGCAGGTAGTCTCTGTAAAAATGAAAAGTCTCCAGACCATTTATATGCATGAAGTCAGTCAGAATTGCGAAGACCGCCAGCCAAGGCAGTCTCTGCAACTCTTTCCGGTGAGATAGGCCCTTTGGATGTGTTATTGTGGAAAGTAACCTTGAAATGATTGATTGCCAGCAGTACATACCCACAGATTTAAAATGTTCTGTCTAACCTTGAAGTACAACAAGTGCAAAGCCGTTCTTAAGTACTTTTCTGCAGCCTTTAAACCGCTGTATTTGCTGTCAGTTATGTTAGGGGGCGGGTTTCTCACTTCAGGCATGTCCAAAGTAAAGTTTGGAACAGTTTCAGAAATCACTCCTGCAGCGCTGGATCTATTGGTGTGTTGGTCCTAATTTTACAGTGTAAACATTGACCATTGACCATAAGATCACGAGGTCAAATGGTCAGAGGTCAAAGCCATCCCTTGAGGAACGTAAGATTCAGATTCCCTCAAGGGGAACTATAGTGAACGATACAGTGCATCCGGAAGGAATTCACACGCCCACACTTTCACTATATTTAGTTACGTTACAGCTTCAGATTCAAATTCATCAATATACACAAAATATCCCTGAATGACAAAGTGAAAAACGTCTTTTAGAATGTTTTACAAATAATAATCATAATACTAATGCATTGGTTTATATAGCACTTTTCAGGACACTCAGACGCTTTACATTGCATTATTCATTCACTCCTTACTCGGTGGTGGTAAGCTACTATTGTAGCCACAGCTGCCCTAGGGTAGCCTGACAGAAGCGAGGCATCCAGTCTGCACCATCGGCCCCTCCGACCTCCACCAACCACTCACACACTACATTCACACAGGCTTCCCCATCCAAGTATTGACTCCCTGCTGAGCTTCCAAGGTCTGATGGGAGTGGGCGGAGCAAAGGTGCTATGGTCACATGTATTAAAAATGAAACTGAAATGTCACATAAGTGTTTACAAAGTTTGCTCTGACACTCAGAACTGAGCTCAGGTGCATCCTTTTTCCACTCATCGTCCTTGAGCTGCTTCTACAAACTGAGCGGAGTCCACTTGTGCTAAATGAAATGAATTGGACTTGATTTGAAAGACACTCACCTCCCTATAAGGTCCAGCTGACAGATGCAGGTCACAGCAGAAACCAAGCCCTCAAGTCAAAGGAAGTGTAGACCCAGAGACGGGTTTGTATAGAGGCACACATCTGGGGAACGGGACAGAAAAGATGTTGAAGGTCCTGAAGAGCACAGTGAACTCCATCTTTCGTAAATGGAAGAAGTTCAGAACCACCAGGACTCTTTCTAGAGCTGGGCCCGTCCAAACGGAGCCTCAGGGAGAAGGGCCTCGGTCAGGGAGGAGCCCAGGAGCCACATGGTCACTTTGACAGAGCTCCAGTTATTCTCAGGAACTGGGAGAACTTGCAGATGGACAAACATCTCTGCAGCTCTCTACCATAAAGGCTTTTTTAATACATTTCTAAAAAACCTTTGTCATAATGGGATATTGAGTGTTGATTAATAATAGAACAAACACATTGAATTCATTTTGGAGTGACGATGTAACGCAACATAAATAGTGCAGAGGTGTGAATGTTCTTGAAATAATACCACTTCTACATACCCTACCTGTAAATATCGATCACTCAACCGATCTCTTCAGCCTTTTCCCTCCCTCCTCCAGCATTCTGACTTCAAAACCCCATAACAATGACAAAATGAGCGCCAGTAAACATGGGCATCCTTATTGATCCCTTTTATTAAATCCATATCAATCCCAGAGTCGCTCGGAAAGAAAGAAAGAAAAGAACGGCGCGCTAGCTTTGATGCGCAAAAAAGATTTACAACTCAATATGTACTTTCATTTCTCCCTGTTTACCGGAGTGACTGTGGAGGTTGTTATTTGCGGATAAAACGAGCTGCTTCGGCTTTGACAAATTGCCCTGAGACGTCCCTCCGTAGAATTTAAGTAAAGCACTTTATTTGTAAGATGAAACTACAAAACACAGATGTTTGTTCCTCCATAACTTTTGCATTATTTATACATGTGCGGATCCCAGGTGGATACTGAACTATTTGAACTACTTTTCGGTTGGTGAAGTATTTAGAGGCTGCATAACAATGAAATGCAGCATATAAACAAGACGTAAACGGGACGGGGAAAAAGGCCAAAAGCGTCCTTCTTGAAGCTTCTTAAACTAATCAGGGGCGTTGGGCTTTTGTGCGCACTTTCCATGAAACTGAATTCTTGTGCTGTGTTTGTGTGAGTGACTTGCTTTTCCTGTTTTTGTCTGCCATGAATGCTGCCACCCATGGGATAATCAAAGCCCTCTTTCCAAAATGCCATTAAAAGTTTAATAGCAGTTGGTTTGCTATCATTATCCGGGAAAATATCTGATTCCGCACAAAGACAAGGATATAAGCTCACTTCGTCAACTCCCTGTGGATGTCAGCGAGCGTCCTCTGAAAGCCTGACTCAGCTGTCTGTCCCGTCGCACACGCCGTTTGTGGCGGCGAGGGCGCGACTTGACAACTGTGTGATAAGGCCGTGTCACTTTTGTCCCCTTACCTTGTCTCTTTATCGGGACAGCTTTGTTCCTTTCTCCTCTAGTCATGCGCTTGTCCGGGATGTTCCAACTGACTCAGACATTTGTATCAGCTTTTCATCCAAAATTCAACCAGACAGGAACTTTCCGTAACACTTTAGATTACAAGTTCCATGTGCAGGTTCAGGTGAAAGTAAGCATGGAATGGAACTCGTCTGAAGTGTTACAGCATTTTCTTGGTGTTAACAGTTGCATCCAGGCTTTTCCAATGCAATGCCCCCTTGTCTGTTATTGGATTGTGCTTTTGCCTGAGAATAACATATTGAGTACTATAAATTGATTCAACTTCTCAGTAAATCATGCCTAAAAGCTGTTGAGCAGTTGGATGTTCCAACCATAACGTGACGGAGAAAAAAATTCTACTTTCTTTACCTCCCCACCATTTTCCTAACCTTAACCTTAATTGTTTTCCTGTTTCTGAACTTGAGCGTTTTCCAACTCCTGGCCCTAACCATGACCAGTTAGATAGTAGTCATATCAAACACATGTGTAATGTGCTACTACTGAGACTTGAGAGTAAATAAATCTTCTCATCATTTCGTGGGAAATTACAACTATCAATCTTGAATACTTGATTATAGATTACAATCGATGAATGCAGATCTTTATAAAGTGTGTGGATTACGTTTTAAACAATAAAACAGATAAACTGTATAAAACTGATGAAAAAAATGACCTGGTTGTTACTCCAACTTTGTGATAATAAAAATAAAAATAATCAAATGATAACCGCCCAATGCCAGCGATCAGACAGTGGCTTGAGTCAAGTGTTGTCACCATTACGAACCGCCATTTGGATTTGCGATGTCACACCAGAACTGGGAGGGGCCAAAATGCCAATAGCAGGTGTGGCCTACTTCTGACAAGGCACCGGATATGAATAAGCACCCCTTGCTGTTGGGGAGGCTGCTATATTCAATATCCACCGCTGACTTTTCACTTCAATTAAATCCAGCTTTATTAATCCCAGTGGGGGCAACTAATTCATGCACCAAAAGGTCTGGAAAGGTGATTACTGGCGAGCTCTCCGGCTGAAAGTGCACTTCTTTTTGTGGAGAAACCCCATTATGCACTCTTCTTCATGCCAGTATTTTGTGGTAATTTAGCTAGTATTATTGAACATGCCCGTCCCGCACAGAAACTCCATCTAGCCGGTCATTTACGTGTACTAGCTTGCATAAATCGGCCTGTAGGTGCATCATGTGTGCTTTATATGTGATTACCTTGCTTTCAGTGCCACAATCTCACCTCTTCCTATGTTTTGTCCATGTTTTTTTTGTGTCTCTTACAGGAAGTTACCGCTGAAGGAAGAAAATGGAAAAGAGTCTCTCAAGCCGGATACGATTGAGATCAAAGTGCACAGTGACAACAGCCTGCACACACAGCCCAACATCAGCAAAGCGTAAAAAAAAACAAAATCCATGGGACGGTCTAACCCTTTCGCCACCAAAAGAACATTCGGATCACGAGACCAAAACCCAGAGAAAGCATCCTGGAGAATAGCATATCTGTTTATAGCAAATGCCCCCGCGACAGGCATGTGTACATAGAAATAATCGAGAGAAATGGGAACAGACAGGGCAACCTTTTCGACGCCCTGAGCGATATGTGTATCAGTGGAAGGTTACTCTATGGTCTTTGTCCATTTTTTTTCTTTTTGTGTGTGTCTCCTCATCTCCGCGGTTCGGGCAGCGGTTCGGCGCTCCTGTGCCCTCGGCAGAGAGAGTGCTAGCTTTTCAGTCGTCAGAGCTAACACGCGAGGCCAATGCTCAGCTGGAGAGAATTCCCATCTTTTGAAGCCACATATATCGCTACAGCCTCCTCTTTTTTGTGTGTGTGTGTGTTTTGATTGGGGCTGGCACCGTGTTTCCGCTGTCAAAAGTTTGCGCCCTGTAGCGGAATATGCTAGCTTTTTGTTGGCAAAGCTAACACACTGGCCGGACATTACTGCTGGGCAAAATTCAGCTTTTTTGTTTTGTTTGTTTTTTCAAGCTATGTTTGTTTCCTCTCCGAGTCTCTTTGGCAGTGAGCGGTTTGTGAAAATTTAATTCACCCCTTAGCTAGCTAGTGTTATGTTTGGCAAAGCTAACACGCTGACCAACCATCACTGTCCATTTGTTTGTTTTGTTTTTGAGCCCCTTTAGCTTACTGTTTGTACACCAGCTTTTTTGTTGGCAAAGCTAGGACGCAGACCACTCACTTTTTGTCCGTGTATAAGGTTTATTTATCCGTGATGTTTTATGCAGACAGCAGTTTTGAACATGTAGCCTAGCATAAGTCTCCCTTTATCTAAGAACGCTAGCTTTCAGCAGAGCAAGAAGGGTTAGCCTACATCTCAAACCTTTTTCACGCCTTCAAAGCCACACTGGTGTCAAGGTAATGAGCTTGAGTTGTTTTTCTTTTGTTTTGTTTTTTAAGCTAGCTACAACTAGTTTGTAATGTTAGCCAAACACACCCAAATGAAGACGTACTGTCGAAATGATGATGTCTTTAGAGGGGCTTTTCAGAACTCCACATGGAATTTGGCGCAGCCGTCGATGTCCACTTTGTTCCCTCCGTTACGACTCCGTCCACCGAAAACGCACTGACACCATCGTTAGCGCCTTGATTGAAACGCTGTTGTGTATTCTCTCCGTTCGCGCGCACAAATACGCTCACTCATTCTTCACTAAACTGTCGCCAGAGGTGAACTGCACTGCGAGCTCATTTCCTCTCTCTCGATACACAACCGGGGAAATGAATGTCGCCGCGTTGCAACGTTGCCTGAACGCCGGCGTGATGTAACGTTGGGCTGTCTGTAAACCAGCCGGGGCGTGAGCGATGGCCTCGGGGCGCCGGGCGCGGGAACAAATTCATACACGAATGGATCAATGGCTTGTTTTCCTTTCCTTCATCAACTTGTGTCTGGGACTTTTTAACACGCGCAGGCTGATTTCTCTAATGTTGTCATGTGTTGTACATAGGTGAAAAAAAAAAAGAGTATTTTACAGAGCTTTTATGTAAATATACCCGGAGGGATGTGTGTGTGTTTTATTTTTTGTTTTGTTTTTTCAAATGCAATGACTTTTCCTCCCATTACCCCGGATGAAAAATTGTTTCTTTGTTTTGTGTTTCGGTGGGAAATTCCGTAATGGTGCAATATTACTTTTGTTCATGTCATTTGCTTTTTCCCTTAAAAAGAATCCACAGCCTGAAGCTATTTCACGGCAATTCGACGGAGGCAGTAATTCCAGCATTAGCGTGCCTTCTCACACGCTCCCCCCCCCCCACACCCCCCCTCTCAGACCACCGAATGCATTTTACATCAGCCTGCTGTCACGAGGCGCCGCTGTAGCCGCGCAGTCGTAGGCATAGGCGACACTGGACAGGAACGCTCGTGTATTGTGGACGTGAAGGATTGTTACATGTGTGCGTGTGTGTGTGTGTGTGTGTGTGTGTGTGTGTGTGTGTGTGTGTGTGTGTGTGTGCGCATACATGCATGGACCCAGGGCGACACGGGGGGGTTGCGCCCACACGAATCAGGTTGCATGTATGTGCGTGGAATGTATCTGCACGCGCTGTTCGTTTTGACCTCTGTGTACATTTCGTGCGGGTGTTTACATGTGAATACGTCAGAGATTATGTCATGATAGCAGATTTTTTTATTTTGGTATAAGTTATTGTCTCACAAAGTCTATTGAAATGTGTGTAATGTGCATCCTAAAGGGATTACATGTCCGAGCGACGCGCGAGTCGGCCGTTTCCAAATGCTTCACATCGTATTGTGACTCCATGATTCTCCAAAGATGTCAATAATGAAGTAACGTGGACTGTTACTGCATGTCATATTGCCTTTCACCACTAGATGGAGTCATGAGCTACAATAAGATTGGTTTTCCTTTTCCATTCTTTCTTATTGTATTTCGTTATTGCCACTTTTGCAGTTTCCACATTGTTTTGTCAAATGGAAACAATCCCCTTCTTTGTATTAGCTCAGTGAAGACTTTCCGTGACGACCACTAGATGGAGCGACGAGCTGCTTTCACTCTGAACCCACCTCTTTTGTTGGCCCACTTTGACTTTCTTCACTCCCTTACCCCGGTTGACACTTTTTCTTTCGCTCAACCACCGAGTTCCTCACAAATATCGCCGCCATATGGTGTTGATCGGGCGGAGGATGTTCCCGCAGTACATGTAATCCCTTTAAAGTCATCTGAGTGTGGCTCGCATCCGTCTCTGACAGTGGAACAGTGCCAGAGCTCTCACAGTGAGTTAGGGAGTGCGCTCCGATAGCTAAAACCTGATTATGTACTTGTCGACAGTGATTAATTTCTCACTCCACGCGTGTGTCTCCGGGCCCCCGCTCACCTCCCCTTCTCCCCCCCCTTCTCTCTCAGACTCCACACCGGTTTTTATCGAGCCTTTTCCGTCGCGCCCGGCTTTGTTTTTTCCTTGTACCGTGCATATCTCTGAACGGATGGTCCTGCCATGGAAGCGGCGCGGCTGCCTGTTACGACAACTGTAAATATGGGAGCACAGTGCCTGGAGGCTGGGACGATTTGTACATGTTCTTTTGTATTTGAATATGAACTCTCCCCCCCCCCCCCTTGCCCCTCCCCCCCCTCCCTGTCCACTCCTCCGTCATGATCCCTCCCTTTGCGTAGGGGTGAAGTGTACAGTGTATGTCCTCCCCATTCCCCTCTTGGACTGTCCCGCCGAGCGTGCTTTGTGCAGGAGCTGGGATCTAGTGATGTCTCTCTGTACGTACCTGTGGAACACGTGTGACTCCTGTCATTGGCCGCTGTAAATAAACATGTCCTGGTAGAAAACTCTCACATCGTCTCATTCTTCTGTGATCTTTATTATCTTTATCCTGTGATCTTTATTATGACGGAGACCAGGCGTGGCAGTCTGATCCCACTGGACTGGTCACTCTTTTTGCATCACTTTTTATAATGATACACAATGGTTTACCCCTCCTGGAACCACTACCTTAAAGGGATGTTTCAGGATGTTTGACATAGGGCCTCATTTCCTAGAGTGTTGCTGGTACCGGGAGATACTTTTTTGTAATTCATGCAGTTCTTATGTTTGAAAGGTTTTGTGGCGCTAGGCTAATGCAAGGCTAGCGCATTTCTATGGTATCAGCTAGCCTGCATTAAAAACAGTGTGACCCGCTCCACAGTGCACCTGAGGCAAATCACTTATAACACCAGACTAACCATATAAATGTCTGTGTCCATAGAATCATGTTTGGAATATAACTGACCTGCATCACATGAATGATCGCATTTTGAGGGACTATTTTCTAGCAGATCACTCCGCCTCTGCATAGCTTATACAACCACGAAGCTGATGCTGCTCAAATATAAGGTATTTTAATGGTTAAAATGATTCTATGGACACAGACATTTATATGGTTAGTCTGGTGTTATCAGTGATTTGCCTCAGGTGCTCTGCGGAGCGGGTCACACTGTTTTTAATGCAGGCTAGCTGATATCGCAGAAATGCGCTAGCCTTGCATTAGCCTAGCACCACGAAACTCTCCAAATATAAGAACTGCATGAATTACAAAAAAAATATCTCCAGGTACCAGCAACACTCTGGATAACTAGGAAATGAGGCCCTATGTCAAACATCCTGAAATATTCCTTTAACGTGGTGGAAGGGTTTGAGAGCCCAAATGATCCTGGAGCTCTGTTGTCGGGGCTTCGTGCCCCTGGTAGGGTCTCCCATGACAAACCGGTCCTAGGTGACGGGTCAGACAAAGAGTCCCTTATGAGAGACCAACAGGCCCGGTTAATCGTGAGGCCGTCCTTCTGTGGACCCCCCACCTGCAGGAGGAGCCATAAGGGGCTGGTACCATGTGATTTGACCTGGCAACGGACAAGTGGAAGAAGATGGATGGATGGATGGATGGATGGATGGATGGATGGATGGATGGATGGATGGATGGATGGATGGATGGATGGATGGATGGATGGATGGATGGATGGATGGATGGATGGATGGATGGATGGATGGATGGATAATGGTATACATGTTTACTCTGCGTGCAGAATTGTTACACATATTGATATTTTTCCATGACATTTTCAAACTTCAAACCGTGTCAGACTTGAAGGCTGTTGGGTTAAAGCGTCCCAGGTGAATATATGTATTGTGAGAAAGTGTGCTTAAAGCAGTCAAGGGGAGGGGGAAAAAAGTTGTTTATAGCTGGCCAGAGGGATGCAGCTCTCTTAAAACATCAGCACATACTGTATTGGGACGGCACCACAGAACTGTCACACGTTTTGTTGTCAATAGCCAACAGGGCTGAACGAAGAGAGATGACAAGACAAAAACACAAGGTTCAGTAACTGTCAAAAATCAAGCATAAAGTCAATCCATCATCTCCCAGAGGCGTTTTCAGCAGCTGTAACTGACCTGAAGTGTCCAGAAGTACAACAGTGTTCAGAGACGTCGCCAATGGGAGAAAACACCACTATTGATCAAGACATAAAAGCGTAATGTTTAGACCGGGTCAGGAATGATCTAAAGACAGAGGTTTTATGGCCGAAAGCAAGATGGAGGAGGGACACTGGGTGGGCAGGGATGTTCAATGGAACATTTCAACAGTGCTGCATCCCTCTGACCAGCTATAAACACTTGTGACTTTTGGCCGTCACCTGGGACGCTTCAGTCCAACAGACTTTAAGCTTACTCTGTTTGAAGTTTGAAAATGTGAAGGAAAAAAAAACAATATGGTATAATAGTATAATTCTGCAATACTGTATAACACCAGACATGCCACTGCCAAGAAATGTAATCTTCCAAAAGTACAATCGAACAGCCTGAAGAGAACTTTCTGTTTCAGAGCTCTGTTTGCAGGGGAACAATCACCAGGAAAACTCCAGCAAAAACAATTCAATTTAAACAAAACAAATATATATATTTTATTTGTTTTGGCACTGACACTGCAGACCGGGACCCGCCCAGTGGGTTATTGTTAAAAGGAAAGGCTATTGAAATGACACTTTACTAATGTTTGGAGCTCTACTAAACAGTGTTCGACACCCTTGAGTTTGGGGGTACGCGAAGGGTTCAAGGAGTTTGCAACACAAAATCTGAACTCTTGTTTTTTACTCTACATTTAACCGTCCCACAAATCCCAAATACATTTACTGATTTGAAAGTATTACATCATCCGCGTTCTCCATTCTTAAAAGCGCATTGACCCGTCTGTAATAGTTTTTCTTTTCTTTGAAAGGACACACTTCTATTTCTATCAAGGTCACGTCTCCGACCTCCATTAGCCCAGTCTAAATGTGGGCTGTGTCTGCGCCTGAAAGAGCTTCTGACGATAAAAACCAAAGGGACCTCGTGGACTCCAGAGGGGAATTAAGACAACTATGAGCAGAGAGGGTGTTCAACTGAAATGAGGAGGGCGCCGTGCCAGGGCTTCTCAAACGGAGGTGCGGCGGCTTTGATGTTTCAGTGAGTGCACACCTGTACAGCTTTAGAGGGTTGGGTTTAGACTTATCAAGTCAATTTCAGTTCCTGTTCCATTTCTATTTTCTGCTTCAGTTTAGATCTCCGTTTGTCCTCGGGTCGCACAGTTCTGGGATTTTCAACTTGGGACATTTTCCACGGGAATTAACACAACTGAAGGCTGCTTCTTTACAGACAGATATAAATAAACACGTTTGATTTGATGGTTCTGCACTGAAATATCTATCACAGCAGAGATGAAAAGTCTCAAAGAAATCGCTTATGCAAAGTCCAGGGTTTGAAGAGGACTGTGACCAAAACAAAGAAGAACTTCAGGAAATGGAACAGACTCATTCAATGTTTGTTTCCATCTTACATATATTCACCAAGTGTGTGCAGAACAATTAATATATTGTTTTAAAAGTCTATAGTATCTGTTCCCTGCCCCTGGATTGGCAGACCGGGGTGGTGGTCCCTCTCTTTAAGAAGGGGGATCGGAGGGTGTGTTCCAATTACAGAGGAATCACCCTCCTTAGCCTCCCCGGTAAGGTCTACTCCAGGGTGCTGGAGAGGAGGATCCGGCCGATAGTTGAACCTCGGATCCAGGAGGAACAATGCGGTTTTCGTCCTGGTCGTGGCACACTGGACCAACTCTATACCCTTCATCGGGTACTCGAGGGTTCGTGGGAGTTCGCCCAACCAGTCCACATGTGTTTTGTGGATCTGGAGAAAGCGTTCGACCGCGTCCCTCGTGGTGCCCTGTGGGGGGTGCTCCGGGAGTATGGGGTCCGGAGCCCTCTGCTAAGGGCTGTCCGTTCCCTGTATGACCGCAGCAGGAGCTTGGTTCGCATTGCCGGCAGTAAGTCAGACCTGTTCCCGGTGCGTGTTGGTCTCCGCCAGGGCTGCCCTTTGTCACCGGTTCTGTTCATTACTTTTATGGACAGAATTTCTAGGCGCAGCCAGGGGCCGGAGGGTGTCCGGTTTGGGAGCCTCAGAGTCTCATCTCTGCTGTTTGCGGACGATGTTGTTCTGATGGCTTCAACGAACCGGGACCTTCAGCACGCACTGGGGCGGTTTGCAGCCGAGTGTGTAGCGGCCGGGATGAGGATCAGCACCTCCAAATCCGAGGCCATGGTTCTCCACCGGAAAAAGGTGGCTTCCCCTCTTCAGGTCGGTGGGGAGTCCTTGCCTCAAGTGGAGGAGTTCAAGTATCTCGGGGTCTTGTTCACGAGTGGGGGACGGATGGAGCGTGAGATCGACAGACGGATCGGTGCGGCGTCAGCAGTGATGCGGTCGCTGTATCGGTCTGTCGTGGTGAAGAGGGAGCTGAGTCGGAGGGCAAAGCTCTCGATTTACCGATCGATCTACGTTCCCACCCTCACCTATGGTCATGAGATTTGGGTCATGACCGAAAGGACAAGATCGCGAATACAAGCGGCCGAAATGAGTTTCCTTCGCAGGGTGGCTGGGCGCACCCTCCGAGATCGGGTGAGGAGCTCAGTTACCCGGGAGGAACTCGGAGTAGAGTCGCTGCTCCTTCACGTCGAAAGGAGCCAGCTGAGGTGGCTCGGGCATCTGTTTCGGATGCCTCCTGGTCGCCTCCCGCGGGAGGTGTTCCAGGCATGTCCTAGTGGGACAAGGCCTCGTGGAAGGCCCAGGACACGGTGGTGGGACTATGTCTCCGAGCTGGCCTGGTGTCGCCTCGGGGTCCCCCCAGAACAGCTGGAGGAGGTGTTTGTGGATCGGGAAGTTTGGGCATCTCTGCTGAGACTGCTGCCCCCGCGACCCGGCCCCGGATAAAGCGGAAGAAAATGGATGGATGGATGGAGTATCTGTTCTGTTTAATGCAGCTCTGTGTCACACACAGGCCCCGCCCCCTCCTCGTACAGTATTGGTCAGTGTTCATCGTGATCTGAGTGAGTGACAGCTGATTTTCACCAATCACGTCTCATCAAACAAAATCATGAAATAAAAGGTCTCCGTTTGTCCCAGCGCTCGTTAGAAAGAGGATGAAGCAGAGTTTAGTTTTTAGGAAGTTCTATTCTGACCTGACGATGTGGAACCTCACACTTCTGTGGGTCGTGGTGTGACATCACTATGACATCACTATGACATCACTATGAAACACTATGAGCGTATCTCCAGACGTGGGAAACCAAAATCTTCACTCGTGTAAGACCCTGGAGTAAAACAAAGGTCACACTCCAGTATTTATTGACCTTTATTTAACCAGGATAGTCCCACTGAGACTAGGAATCTTTTTCAGGGTAGTCCTGGCCACAGAGGGGAATCTATTGTACATGTTTTTAGTGGTAGGGGAAATTGGAGTACCCCACAAGAGACCTACGCTGACACGGGGAGAACATGCAAACTCCACACAGAAAGGCCCGGTCCAGGTGGGAATCGAACCCGGGATCTTCTTGCTGTGCGGCGTGAGCGCTAACCACTGCGCCACCGAGCCGCCCACAAGTTTCTGCTGGGCTTTAAAAAGCACTGAGTCATTAAAGGAGCTGTGCTAATTAAGGTTTTACTTGTCATTTACCTTTACCGAGTGCATTTTCTCCAGTTCAGCTTTACCCAAATCTAACAACTTCTTGACTGGAGCTTACAGACTATAGGCCAGAGTAACGCCTCATTTGAAAGCTAAGGTCTGTATGTGTTTCTGAGAGTTGTTGCACTTTTTATTGTAACTTTTTTTGTTGTGTTTTGGTTTTTTGGTTGTGTTGCCTTTTTCTGCTTTTTTTTAACTTTTTTAATGCTTTTTTTTCAGGCGTTTTCATCGTTGTTTACATTTCTTTTTTGTCGCTATAAGAAGATTATAGATTTGGGTAATGCCAAAAATGTGCTTGGATGCGAATCGAAATTACAAAAATATCATCCAAAACACATTTTATACAGTTTTACTTTATTTGGCTTCCACTGTGTCCAAGTCATGTTTTCTTCTTCCCTTTGTATAGAAATGATAAATACACAGACTTTCTTTGCATGTGGCGTTAAAATCCCTCCTGCCATGTCCAAAGAACCAGCATGGCACTGATAATTCACCAAGATCTTGTATTGACGATGGGAGAATGTGACCGCTGTGAAAATCCTTCCCCAGCACATCCCAAAGCTTCTCATTGGGGTTCGGGTCTGGACTCCCTGAACCACTCCGTGTGCTCTGTTTACCTGCACAGACATGTCCGCCATGGGGGGTCCACCACCACCGGGCCCAGCCTCCCCCATATATCCACTGCACAGATAACACTAAGCTTTACGCTAATATTCTCCCTCTAATCTGGGCTTCTGCAGAGAGTCCCGTGCGGTACCGTAATCCCAGCCAGCAGAGCGGTTTGAAGAGGGAACAATGGCACATATAGAAGTGACGCGAGTTTTTCAAAGTCTTAAGTGCACAGCGGTCTCCTCACAGGCACAACTTTAGTCAAGCCGCTTTCTTTCCCCGTCGATCAGCGGCGATCACGCTGCGATCACGCTGCGCCGCTTTGAATAGGGGAAAATTACAGGTACGCACTGGATGTAGATGTATTAACACCTGCAGAAAATAGATCTGGTAATAATATGCTTAATCAGTTGAGTTCACGGCCCTTCTGCAGAGCCCATAGGATGAAATAGGAACATCGACCCAACAGCTGTCGTAATCATGTGTATTTGTCTTAAATAAACCATTTCAATATCATTTCAAAAAGTTGATACAATTGCTTCCCCTCTCTGGGAAAAAGGAAACAATCCAAGTAGTTTTCTTCATTCACGTCAAATCCATGTTAAATCAAACTGTCTCTCGGTGTTTATGGCAGAAATCCATTATTACCAAACTTAATGAACTCGTAGTGCAGGGGTCACAAATGACATTTCACCAAGGTCCAAATCGAAAAACAATTGTCAAGCAAAGGTCTGGAGCATACGGGATTAATTCACGGTTATATGAGGATTTTTAAGCCTTTATTAAATCTATTACTGTGATTTGAACACAATGCAGTGAAGTTATTGTTTTTTCTCTAAAAATAGGCTCTCTAGTGTGGCAGAGCTGGGTCCGTGTTGAATCCAATGTCCGCTGGCTGCTCTGCTTCGAGACCTCGACACTGGGGGCCGCCATTGGTCTGCCATTGCTGTAGTACCTCCACGTAGCCGCTAGTTGACCATTCGAAAGCATTGCACTTAAGACATGTTAAAAACAACTTTAAGGCAAAACTCAATTTTTTCAGTTTTCAGGTTTTGGGCCAAATTGGTCTCTGAACATACAAGCTTTCACCCGGAAACAGAAAATATGCCTAATCTTCACAATAACATGTTTAAATATTGCGCTGATTCAATGTTCCCCCATAGACTTATATGGGAGAACACAATTTCAAGGGCCAGCCTTGGACTGAACAATATTTGGAAGATTTTTTCAGAGGGATTTTTATTATTTAATCCCTTAAACCCCATTTATTGAGTTTTGAATGTCAAAAAATAAGGCGAAATTTTTTTTTTAACAAAATTTTCCACTAAAAAACAGCTTATTTTAAAACTAAACAAGAAATCCAAAATCCCCTCTGAAAAAGTCTCGGCAACTCATTTATCAATAAAATGAAACCATAAATTTGAATGTAGCTCTGTCCATTATTCATGTGAAATTTGGGGCATTTTCAGGCATAAAACACCTTGTTCTTATATGAAAAGATAAAATGACAGAAAACTTGCAATGTATGTTTTTCTTACATTTATGCCAGTGATCTACAGCAAAGGTTTCAAATTGATAGCTGTGAATTTACATTTTTTCCCTATTCACCTGCAGTGTCTCACCTTAAATCCTTGTTTCTAATTTTCCTAAACTTTCCACAGATGAATATTCCTCCTGTGATAACGCTGGGTTGAGTACGTCCATGTGACACCTGCCACTCTTTCATTAGAAATAACCGTGTTTTGTCTAAAGTGCTCTGTCTAAATGTAGATTGTTTTTGATAACAAGCCACATTCATTATATATATCTTTAATGGCTGGTAATTCTGGGCTGAATGTGTCCAGAGAGAAAACACTGGCACTCGTCAAATGAGTTTGTTGTTTTGCCCAATGCGTTGGCCGGTGTCCTTGTTCAGTGGAACATTAATGAAGTAGCCTACGGTGAAGTGCAGAATAAAAAGTCAACCACACAACTGCACAGAGAGAGAGAGATTAACACCTGACTAGTCGACTCGTCTAAAATGTTGTGGACTAAGCCCTACTACTTTCTCTACGCCGCTGGTCATGTGATCTTTAGAGAGGACAAATCACTAACAGAAAGAGTGCACTATACAGTCGGCACTGAATAGTAAATAAGGAGTTAGCCTATGTGCATGAAAAAGTGAAGAGTGTTTAGTCAAGACTTCAAATCGATCTGGAGTGCCCTCTGCAGGCAGCTGTGGGAATACCCAACACAAGAAAAGGTTTTATTTTTAGCTTACGTCGTGCTAGCGAATCAACCGTGCCGTAATCAACACACTCAGGTTTCTAATAGATGGATTTCCTTGATCGATGCTCCGCCCCGGTGGCTCCATCCGGTGGTGGCCCGTCTCTGATGGAAACATCCCACTCTCCGGGAGCCGCCCGCTTAGCCTCGCGCGTGTACACAAAGGCTGTGATCCTGTTAGACGATGAGAAGCGTGGGAACAAATAAGCGTTTTCCTTCAAGCCCCGACCTGTGTCTCTTTAGAAAACTCCAGCCCTAATGACACGCGCTTCAAAAGAGCGGCAGATCAGTGACGCCACAGAGAAAGCACTTCTGAGGAGCTTTCATCTGTACCGGATTCTCAACGCAAGAACAACAAACATCCCACAGCTTTGAGCGAAAAGGAAATGCATTAGAGCAATAGGAGAATTGAAGGCTTCAGTGGAAACGGGGCTAAAACCAGAGGTGCGTATGAGTTCATTTAGTTTGAGCATTTATTCATTTAGTTTATGAGTGGTTTAATCACACAGTTTATTTTGTATTAGGCTTCTAAAACATAAATCAAAACTCCTGCCGTTTTGTTTAGGGTTTTATCAGATAACATCATTATAACCCCCCCTTCTCTCTCTCTTGGGGAAGAAGGTCTTGTAGATGGGAGCAATATCTACAGTGGTATACGTAAGTATGGGCCTCCCTTTATCTTTTTTGACATTTTGCCATACTATGGACCATAAACATACACCGCGTTCCAAAAAAAATGATACAATGAAACTCATGGATGTTTTTGTGTCTCAGGCTCTCTGAATCACTGAAATTAATCTCAGACGCCTGTGACGATTAGTTTTCAGGTTCAGCCCAGTTAAGGGAAAAACTACTGACAAAGGATGTTCCACTTTATAAAGCAGATCATCATTTTCAAGCAATATGGGAAAGAAAAATGATCTCTCTGCTGATGAAAAGTGTGAAGTAGTTGAATGTCTTGGTCTAGGTATGAAAACCTTCGATATTTCATGAAAGATTAAGCGTAATCATCGAACTGATAAGAGATTTGTGGATGATTCAGAACACACTCCGGTTTGTGCAGATAAAGGCACAATAAGGACGGTTTCTGCCAGACAAATACATCAGATGAATAGAACAGCCGCTACAAAGCAGCAACCAGGTATTTGAAGCTGCTGGTGCCTCTGGAGTCTCCCGAACATCAAGGTGTAGGACCCTCCAGAGGCTGCAGTTGTGCATAAACCTTCTATCCGGCCTCCCCTAAACTGTTCCTTGAAGCTGAAGCAGAAACGGCTGCAGTGGCTCAGAAATACATGAAGACTCATTTTCAAACAGTCTTGTTCACTGATGAGGCCGTGTGACCCTGGATGGTCAAATCAATGGAGTAGTGGATGGTTGGTGAATGGCCACAATGTCCCAACAAGGCTGTGACGTCAGTAAGGGGGGGGCGGAGTCATGTTTTGGGCCAGAATCATGGGGAGAGAGCTGGTCGGCCCCTTTAGGCTCCCTGAAGGTGTGAAAATGACCTCTGAAAAATATGTGAAGTTTCTGACTGATCACTGTCTGCTATGCTACAAAAAGTTTTCCCTAACAAGATCCTCTTCATGCATGACAACGCACCATGTCATACTGCAAAGAAAACCTCTGCATCACTGGCTGCTATGAGCATAAAAGGAGAGAAACTCATGATGTGGACCCCCTCCTCCCCTGACCTCAACCCTATTGAGAACCTTTGGAGCCTCAACAAAAAAAACTTATATGAGAGTGGGAGGCAGATTTCATCCAAACAGCAGCTCTGGGAGGCTATTCTAACATCCTGCAAAGAAATCCAAGCAGAAACTCTACAAAAACTCACAAGTTTAATGGATTTAAGAATTTTGAAGCTGCTCCTATGGTAAAATATAACTTGACCTGTTAATATTTTTTTTGGATTGAAATAGCTTTTGTTTTCAGTAAATATGACCTCCTAATGCTACAAATTCAACAAATGACCATTTTCAGTTAATTACAAGCTTTAAAATGTATTGAAACGATGAGTTACATAATAATTTAATCAACATTTTATGTGAAAGACACACACTAAGTGACTCAAAATCGAGAAGTGAAATGAAATTTATACATGATTTAGATTTTTTTTTTATAAATAAAAACTGAAAAGTGTGATGTGCAAAACTATAGGAACTTTATTTTCTTTAGAAATGACAAAGATTAGAAAGAAATAAAAAACGTATCACCGTGTTTGTGAAAATCGGTGCGCACATACGTGCACGCTCATACTCGTGCACGTATGCGCACTGGCGCTAAAGCCTTTTAAACGGATCCCGCTGGACTGTGCTTTGAGTCATCTCTGGACATAAGTCTGACCAAACTTTGGCCATTAGATGGGGCAGAGTTCTCATCAACAAAAAAATACTATGTAATTATTCTATATTATGCCCTTTGTATTATTATATTAAATCGTATGTGAATGTTTTCCTATCCTAATCTATAAAATGGACTTTACTATATCCCAGTTCTCATCGGCCTCTCGGCTCAAGCCACACAGAAGTGAAAGTAAAAATGAGCTGTGCCATGTGTTCACTTTCACTTTTAGACGCTCATACAGAAGTTAAGAACTGTGAACAAGTCATGATAGAGCCTGGTTTAAATGTGTGAAGAGAAAGACTTTGTATATGCAAACAGACTATTGCCTTTCACAGGCCTGACCAATCAGAGGGGTGAGATGCGCCCCTCCCCTTTCCCCCCAAACCAGTCTAGTTTGCAAACCGCTCCAGTCCCGGACCACTTCAGGCATGGGGTCTGGAGTGGTTTGCAAACTAGGCCGGTTTGGACCCCCCTTTGGGAGCGGAGCAGTTCACTTTTGGCTGTGTGGCACCATCAAACCGTTGCTTATGGTTTTCTTTTAAAAATGCCACTCTGTCATAAAGGCCAGAGTATAATAATGTTATTCATCCAAAGCAGTTCAACTTTAGGCCAAAATATTCAACAGAAATAGCCACCTGTTACTTAATAAACCCTGGACACAGGGAATGTGGTTGGCGCAGTGTTCTTAGACCTTCATAAGGCCTTTGACACTGTTAACCACCTTATCCTGATGCATCAACTGAAGCAGTTTCATTTTTAGCTGGTTTACGTCATATTTAGAGTCCAGGACACATAGTGTGAAAATCAGTGGCACTATATCTGCACCTCAGGAAAACAAAATGGGGATACCACAAGGTTCCATCCTGGGTCCCATCTTATGTTGTTATGTATGCATTAATGTAAACTTTGCAGCTCGATATTCCTTTTTGTATAGTCTGTTCTAATTTTATCCTCTTTTTATTTATTCTTATTTCTGTATTGTTATAATTCCACCCCTTAAGATTTTTGCTTTTTTCTTATGTACATAATATACCTCTTTTTCTTTTTACCATTTAACTGTTTGCACATTTCCTGTCTATTCTGCACACCCTGTGATCTTATTGAATGCCGTTTCTACAAATATAATTCAAAACATGTGACATAATGTTATGTTGAAAGCTGTGACTAAAAGCAACATCACTAATTCAGGGGTTTTGTTACAGTTTTATCATTAGCTGCTCCTCCACTGGGGGGCGCCGTTACTGTCTTCATCTCGTGTCCAAGTTTACAAGTTACCAAATTACCTTTTCGATTGGCTTTTCCAAAGCATTTTTCCCACTGGGAGGTGGGAAATTTACCAGGTGCCTGGAACGCACCATAGAATCATTAAATAGTCCGCTGAGCTTGTTTAATAAGCTCTATTGTTTAATAAGTCTGAATATTTAGCGATTAAGACATCACAAAGGCCACAATCGATAAACTCGCTCAAATATTATTCCATACAAAAGTTTCCGGATGTTGCTATGAAGGGTCAAAGACTATCTTACCACAGATTATAAAATGAGAGGTCTATACCACTCCTCAGTTCTCTGTTCGTAAAGGCAAACCCGGGTCTTTAATGGCGGCTCTTTGGAGACTGGCACAAGTTGAAAAGGTGAATGAACACATTTTTGGAAACCTGCCACAAGCGCATCATTCCTAAGCCTATATTCCACCGCATTTCACTTAGCATTTTTATGTCCGTCAAACCCCGTATAACCCCATTAAGTGGACGGAAAGACCGAAGGCTCACCCCGGAACTGGCTGACTTGTGTGATATCTCCTCCGGACGCCTCCGGCGGAGGGGCCGCTCAGTCGTCCTAAAGGAATCTCTCCAGGACCATAAATCACCAGTATCTTTGTATTCAAAACAAGTAAATGTCAGGAGATAAAAACAGTTCTCAGCCTGTCGTGCCGTGGTCACAATGTGGGTTTTGGGGATGACGAATGAGAGCGGGGCCGGACCTCAAGGACGCGCCGGAGGGTAGGGTTTTCCAAACACAGCGCGTGTGAAATATAGCCGGTGATAAGTCTTTCACGGAGGGACACACGAAAAGGACAATGACAGTACAGTAAATAAAAGAGACAAGGCATCGCAGGAATTGTGGACATTTATTATTTCAATGATTCAAAGTTGTTACGGAGTCAGAAAGGGGATATTAAAAGTTGTTACAATTGAGGACAAAGAGAGACGTCGGTCGATTTGTAACAGAATTTGTCGCCTATAACAAAATAATTTGGGATTTATTCATGGCCCCAAGCCTGGTCCGTTCTCCCAGAGCTGTTAGTCCCAGTGTTTTCCTCCGATGATCTCCCTAATAGGCTGTTATGTGGCTAAATAATTCAATCTTGTGCAATGCATTCAAATGGCATGCACTTCACGCTGGCTTGTTTTCCCTAATCCGCGTCAGCCCCGGGGAAATAGATGCACATATGCTTTTGAATCCACCTCCGACAGGACTCTTTACGTTTGTCCACCGCCAGCCCCGCTCCAGACTCCAAAGAACACTTTCACGTAATCGCGCTCAATTAGATATGATCAATTAGTGAAGCCGGTGAATTATCTCAGGAGCTCAGGCGGACGTAACGCCAAAGCTGTGCATTCGATCGAAGCGTTGTGGAAGTAATGGCAGGTAAACATTCCAAATCAGTTTATAGTGGCTGTGAAGAGGCATTTGCAGCAATATCCTGCAGTAAACAGTGTTTTTATCAACTTTACCTACTTCGTACAACAGAATTAGTGAGATTTTACAGAATACTTTAAGTGCATGCCCTTCTGTAAAGCAGTTGTTCCAAACCTTTTGAATATTTAATTCAGCCTCTGCCCTGAGGGTTTGGCCAATTATTGAGAAAACAGCCGACTAAAAGTTCATTTTATTTGTAAAGGGACAATGTGCCGTGTTCAAAGTGAAACTATTTATTCTCAAACTCACACATTTTACTGGAAAATGTTATTCAAATTCTCTTCCTCATAACCGTGGTTGGGAATTACTCTTTGTACAAATGCTCCACAGATATGCCATATGTGAAGGTCATAATGTAGTGGAATGGGTTAAAGTGGTTTCTTTACAGAGTGATCACTCACTGTATTACAATAACATCAGAATAACATCAGAATACTGGCCTCGTTTACATGGAGACCAAACATCTGATCATCTGATTTCTGGAGTTAGATTATTGAAGAGGCCCACGGGAGTACTTCTACATTCAAGTTGCTGTGGCCCCCCAGCTGCCACCCCATTGTCATGTGATGTCTCACATCTGCTCTGGAAGCTACTTGGGTGCTTAAAGAGGCTCACTCTTTTTTGACAGGACAAAGAATTATAACAACTTTAGAAATAAGGAGCCAGGTGCCTTCCAAGATTAGTATTATTTTTTTATTACAAAAGTTTCAATTTTACCTGAACTAGAAACCCTTTACTTATATTATGGACAATGCTACTATAGATACAGACGGCATCTCTGGAATCGCCCATATATGGTCATGTTTGAAAACAGTTCAGGGGGAAAACAATTTTGAAAAAATCAAAACTTTCTCTAATTATTCAAAAACTACTGTAACAAACGCTGAATTATGAATATAGTTTCTACTAAATAAAGATACAAAGACATGGAGAGGAGCAAAGTGGTTCAACAGCCCATAAATACATAAAAAATGGAGAATGCTAACATGATGCTACATGTTAGCATCGGGCTAATGCTAACGGTTAGCTAACGCTAGCTACAACTGCCGTTTTTTCACTTCTACTGAACAATCTGCTGTGAGAAAATATCCATATGGGCCCGATTTACACTTGACTTTATTTGTACGTGATAAATAAGTTCATATTCCACCAGAAAATGGCTAAAAAGAGGGAAAATTGTGTTTCTCTAAAGATTCTATTTTCCCCCTCGGCGGAGCCACGCCCCCTTCTATGACGAGATGCGTCTGTATCTATTTGGGAGGCTCGGCCTGAATCTCAACGGAAAAATTACCTTGTGATCAAGCAAAACTTGCATACCCCCACTATAAACATTCGACGTTGTAAAATGTGTTGCCACCCCAGAAATGATCCCTGACCCTGCTTGCCACCCCGTGATTTTTTTTCTAGATCCGCCCCTGGACAGGCGTCATGCTCAGTAACGACGATGGTTACACACCACCATTCCGACAACCCCCCCACTCCGAGACTGAGGTCTAATGGTCGGGGTGGGGGCTTTTCCCCTACTAGAACTAACCCTAACCTTAGCCCTAACCTTAAGGATATAGGTTATAAACTGAACAGGCTACGCTCAGAATGGGGGTGTCATAAAGTATCGAATTGGCAGGACGTCGCAATGGAGGGATGTCGGAATGAAGGGTCGACCCCAACGACGATGGTGGTGCGGTCAGACAGACATGGACCACTTTAAACAGGGCTAAGGTAAATGGAAACTGTCTACAGAGGGACAATGGGCTGTGAAGGATATTGGGCTTCCCACGCACTCATTCAGTCATTAGTTTGATGAACTTAATGAAACCATAAGTGCAAACTGAACAAACCTTTTTCATAATGTCTCTGTCACTTCAGTCAAACGAACTTGCCGGCTTAAATAGTTGTTATTCTTCTTGCCACAGTTTAACCTGTTATCTGCCACCTTAGGGTTAGGGTTAGAGTTCGGCAGCTTACATCACATTAGCTGTTCTTAATCATAACCCCAAACCCTGACCGCCAGTAACAGGTTAAAAAGTGACTTCCCTGCTATAGCGCCACCCACTTAGTCACAATTGTAAATACATTCTTAACCTAATCCTGTCTCCAAATGGATCTAAGTGACCTTTTAACTCTGGAATCAGTTTAATAGAATCGAGACCGAGCTCCAGATCATTAAAATGAGCCGCTTCCAGCTACAAATCTCTTGACATTTCGATACATTGTCCTTGTGTTCTTAGCAGGCGAGAAACAAGGGCGGCTTTCGCTTCGGACACGCTTCTCCCCTGGAGTCTGGCGCCGGCGGAGACCTCCAATCACGATGCGATCTGTGCTAGCCTGGTGAGCACATGCAGCCCTAGCATGAGCGATACATTATGATCGTTTGAAGGCGAAGCTGCAAACATCCCCGTGTGCAGCCTCCGGATAAAACTGTCTGTAATTGAGTGTGTGACGGGGTAAATGTCAGACTCTCCTGCTCGTCTCTATTAGCCTAATGTGCAGCGGTGCATTCCTCGTGGCATTGTGCAAACTCAGAGTGGATTTGTATTAAAACTCAAAGCTCGTGTAATAGATGTGCCTCCGGGGTGGCTTTAAAAATCTATTTGCTAAACACCACCAAATGACCCCCGTGATCGTCTCCTCTCCTTGGTCCGCACACCAAGGTGATCCCACATGCATTTGCTGGGAAATTTTGTACATTTTTTTGAGTTCAGGGCCAGAGATTTCCTAAGATTCTTACAAAATAGGAAAATTTCCCCGAAAGTTTGAAATAAATCCTTTTTTGTGGCCGTGCGGATTTGAATACAATGCGAGGCTGTCTAATGAGGCAGCGAGAGCGAGCGCAGACAGGACTAATTAATTATGGAATGACATTTATGGATAATAACCTTCTGCTGAGATGGCTCATGAATATGGAGCAGACCATCAGAGGGGAGGCATCCAGCCGCGAAGATGGATCTGTGACTACATCCATGACAACGGGTCTCTTCCCGAATCAGGCACGTCCAAAGCCAGGTCCCGGGGCCAATCGGGCCCCGGCCTGAAGATGAAGCGAGTTGTTTACAGCCTGTCAGAGACTGAAAACAGCATCAGGAACGTCTCATTAGAGTCGGCTCAAGTGAAAAGGTGCTTTCAGTAGAGAGAGGTGGTATTAGATGTGGAAGCTGCACCTCAAATACTCTAGACATAAAAGTTCTCCCAATTGTAAATATAACTGATAAGTACGTCGATATATCATTTTGTATCACATGTATTTTCACAATACATGGGAGCAACATCCGGAGCTTGCTGAGTCAGCGTCCCCGTTGTGTTGAGTTAAAGAGACTAGATACAAGTTGGTAACACTTTCTGAGTGAAAGTGCAGGATTTTAGAGGCAGTTGTGGTGAACAGGTCTGAGCTCATTCTACACATGACGACATGGCTGGAACATGTAGGGGGAGGAAAGTACTTGATTTTAACATGTTTATACTCTGTATAGTCCCTTTAAAATTGACATGAGTATGTTTGGGTGAACAGGGTGTCCTCGTTCTGGGGATGAAACCACACCAGTGGTCAGAACCACAGGACAATGACCATTTTTGCTTATGGACACATCAATTGACTGTCAGAAGACGATCGGGGGCTATTTTAATTGCATGGAATAATAGATGAGCGAGTTTATCCATCACTCCTCTCTGTCAGGGCTCAGTGTTGGGGAAATAGCTCCGCCTGGTGGCCGTGTGTTGTCACGTTGTGACATCTTTAATCAGTAAATATTCAGACTTATTAAATTACAGCATTAGGACTAATTAATGATTCTCTGGTCTTAAAAGGTTAGCATTAGCAGCTAGTCCATTAGCCGCTGAGTGAACCATGTACCATTTGCTCTCATCAACTACAAAACGACTAATTTAATGACAATATCAAAGGGACGGACTAAAAGCTGACGCTGTAACGACATTATAAAACAACCAGCGTAAAAGTGACACAATCAGCTCAGTTTAAACACGTCTTCTCTGTGAACTATCTGAAGGAGCTGATCACTTCCACGGCTTCATTTTCACACTTCACATTTTCATGTGTAAATTAGAAGTTGTATGACGACGGGGGCGCTAACCTGCTCAGTGACCTAGATGTTGCTCCCATCGAGCCTATACAAATAAATCCACATCACAATAGCTACTTTAAAGTGTGACTCAACACAAAACTCTGCCAACAGTCACAGTTCTAAACGACTTGTTAAAACGGCAGGACCTACAAGAAAACACGAGAAAGTTTCACCGACGTAGCACTAATGCTAATGACACGCTAGCCCTTTGTGTGGATGCATCGTTCCCGCCTCGAGCTCCTCGTCCCGGGGCGTGGCTATGACTGAGCCGCTTACAGAATGAAAAGGTTGGTGTTGGTATCTGTATTTATGATTTACGAGCGCGGTTGGATATGAAGGGTTTTGTATTAGTGCGATAACGCGCTGCCATTTGTCTTGGATTTAATTAACTGCAAAAAGCCATTCCTCAGATACAAAAGTGCCCCTGGAAGATGTGTCGAAATGATCAAAGCTACTTCAGAGCACCCACGATTCCAAAAACTACTGAACTTACTCAAAGTGGGTCCTGTTTAAACACACAGTGGATCATTTCAGGGGGGTTTTTGTCGCTCTTTTGTTGCTTTTAGATTTTTTTTGCTTTTAGAGAAAATGTGCTTCCTGTGGGGGTTAAGAGGTTGATCCTGTCCCTGGACCAACAGCATCAACACTTGTATCTAAAGATAGACGATTAGAGATTCAGATTTAGATTACATTTACGTGGTCTGACTTTAACAATCTATTTTCCGACATCAGATGCTTAATGCTGTTCTCACCTGCTTCACATTAGCCGCAGAAGCATAGCCTTTTAACAGCCTCTTAGCATTAGCATTACCCTAAAGAGCTGTTGGAAGCGTTAATGGAAGCCTTTAGCTCATGAGCAGCTTCCCGCTAAAGCGCTGCACACACAGGTGTTTTTACAAGTGTCTGTCTTGTTAGTGCTGTTTCCTCAGAAGCAGGTGGCTCGAAAATACTTTGGTTTCTGCGTTTATTTCAAGGTTCTTTCACTCATTTCCATGAACCTCTTACCCCAGCCTTAACCGAGCACTTTTTCTGCAGTTCCACTTCTAAAGTCTGAAAGCTTCTCGGCTGGTGATCCCAGCCTATAGGTCAGTGTCACCACACCTCATCTAAACAGATTGTTTTCTTCACGTTTTGGACTTTTTTTTAATCCTTGCGTCATTGATGACTTTTTGTCACATTTTGGTGGTGGGTTCAGGCGGGGGTTAAGAGGTTAAAGCTATGCCACTGACTCGTTCGGCCTCTGTGTCTGGCTTTGCTTGGTGCTACCGCGGTAAAAAAAACAACAACAATAATCTTCCGAAATGCATGGTTTTTGACACATCGTGACACATGTGCAATGTTTTCATATGGGAGATGTTTTTCCAATTGCAGCCCCCGCTGACAGGACGAGACAGACAGAAGCTTCCCTCTTCAATCACGGCGATGGCAGGGAGCCGCCGGTCCAGCTCCGCTCACCAAATGTTGGATTTCTTTTTCTCACATGGAACTATTTAGCTTGTCATTGCTGGTGTGATTGTGTGTGTGTGATTGTGTGATTGTGTGATTGTGTGTGTGATTGTGTGTAGTTGAAAATCACCAAAACAATGCAAACTTCTGGTCTTCCCAAGTCCACTCGCTAAAGGCAGAGCCAGCCTCCTGCCGTAGGTTTTCTGTACACCTCCTCACACGACTCTCTCTAATCTCTAATTGAATTGCGTGACCGGACATTAATGCCTCCGCCCGGCGGGTCAGACTAATTAAAAAGCCGTGGTCAACACGTGTCTGTATCCTGCTAATAAAGCCGAGGTCAGTCAAACGACTGTCCGAGGATCGTCTCTCTGTAATGTCCGCTCTTGGTTTTAAAAGAGAGGGGTTGACTGCCCGGCGCGCTGACCTTCTCCAAACGATGATGGATGCCACAGCCTTTTATCTCATTGTCCGCCGCCTCTGCCGTATCACTCACCTACAGCAGAGAATATGACGGGACGGCCATTGTTCTTTTCGCCGCGCGCAGCAAAGTGTCCTCGTAGATTTGACGATACGACGCCAACCTTTGTCTTCCATTCACACAAAAGTCATGTCGTGGTTTGATCTTTTGATAATGACAAAACATCAAACGAGAAACTGCTTTGGGTCCAGGTCGCGGGCTAAGACTGCAATGGGAAAAACTTTGTTATCACATTATTATGTCACACAATGATCCATATAACAAGATACAATATATCATGAGAGGAGTGAGATTTACTCAGGAAACAATAACTTCAAAATGTGCTAAATCTCATATTTATGTTCCTGATTCAGATCAGTTTTAGCCTTGTTTTGGTTGTGATTTAGTGCAGTATGTGAAATTAATAACACATTTTGTTTACATTGAAATGGTTTCGTCAAATCGCAATCACAACATAATACACTGCCTGACCAAAAACAGGTCACAAATTGTCATTCAAAATGACTCACCCGCCTCAGCAGTGATGAAGCTCTGCAGAACCTGGACAGTGTGAACATCTGACAGACAATGACACTGAATCCACATGTTTGCACAGATGTGGCCTTTTAAAGACTTTTGATCAGCTGCAGAACAGCATGTTTCAGTTGAACTGCAGTTTTCAATGAAAGTTTAACTCCCACTTCCTCTTTTTGCATATTTAAGTTCTACTACATTCAAATGTGACTGCCTTTTTTTTTTATGAACAGGCCACTGTTTTATAAATACTGAGAGATGTTCTTACCTGAGCTTAGACGAGTTGATGTGTACCTGTCTGGTCTTTGTGCCCGAGGAAGAGCGTGGTTCCAACTTCACCCCCGTTTGGAGCTATAGGAATATGTCGGGAAAGACTAAATGCAAACAAAGTCGTTTTGTTTGACTGAGGGCACGCACAAAGACCAGACAGTTACGCATCAACTCGTCTAAGCTCAGCTAAGAACATCTCTCAGTATTTAAACGGTGGCCTGTTCCTTTAACTGGTCTGAAACCTTTGATCAGGACTGTATGTGGTTGGAGCACTTATAGCTTTCATTATAGCACATTTGCTGTGGGATTGTTTCAGGACGATGTAAGACCCAGTGTTGGATTCATTTTTCACCAAGATCTTGCATCAATGATGGGAGAGTGTGACCTTCTCCAGCACATCCCAGAGATTCTCAATGGGGTTAAGATCTGAAGTCCGTTCTGACCAGGCCAATTCACAAAGTGAGCCCCATGAATCCTGGCATTGTCATCAGGAAATAAGAAATCCACAGATGGAATAACCCGGTCATTCATGATGTTCAGGTCATTATATAGATCATACTTTAGTGACATCCATGTGGACACTTTTGTTTTGGTTAGGCCGTGCATTATTTCAGTAGTTTATTTCATAAATTGTTCATAAGAAGCACTGCTGACTGTTTAATTGTTAAATCCATCGTCTCAACAGCGAAACGAGACTTTGAGATGAAAATGTTTTGGCAAATGGAAAAAACGATTCATGTAACTCTGTGTTCTCTCTCCAACATGTGGACCTCTGGAGACCCGTTTGTTTGGAATGCAGACCCTTGACTCTGGCGGCGGGCGGCCATTTTGCGGCGGCAGCCTCCACAGGTCAGATGATCTCTCTTCTTGCACACCCACAGATCCTTCCTGTCATCATCCCCGCGCTCGGCAAAGTGCTTTAATTGTCCCGATGCACCTGCAATTAGCGGCGAGCAGTCCTCCTCCTCGGAGCCTGTCACTCCGCTTGTTTTGTTTGCGGCGCCGCCGAGCTGACACATGTTGCTAATTGGCTCTGCTTTAATTTGACTGTATTACAGAGCAGCCGCCGCGTGCTCATTGTGGTTATTTGAAAGATGCTCCTCTTTCAAGTGGAGTTGTTCTATTTACTCCTCTGCTCTTTGTCATTAGAGCGGCTTCAGACGTGAGGCCAATTTTGATTGTGCTGGAGATTTATTAAAGGCCGTGCTTTGAATACAGAACAACCCAAGTGAGTGGTTTTGATCACAGCGCATTTATCGCCAGAACCAAGCAAAGTTCTGAGTCATGAATAGTATTACTTCAGTGTAAAATAGATCTATTAGCACGCGGTAAAACTACAAAAAAGGCCTGACTAGTTGTACTTCACAATGAACAAAGCTTCTTGGATGAGCAGTGAAAAGTCTTCAAACCCTAATCCTACTGCAGAACACACTGTTTGCAGATCAATAACTCATGTAGATGCATATTATGACTAAGCACGCTGCTGAGGAGCCCGTTTATGCTTCACATTTTCAAGCAGACAGCCAGTGTGTATTTTATATTCCAAAAGTATCAAATGGAAGCTGTGAGCGCCTGACAGGTTTGTATTCAGAAAGCTCGGCGGCTTTGATAGATGTGTCAGACGTGTCCTTCTGAAAGACTGGGGTCATTTTGTCTCCAACAGGAAATGTTTGAGCGTCACGGAGGTGTGAGGAGGCAGCGTCATCGGAGACATGTCTCTGTCGCCAAAATGTAAAGGTCAAATTACAACGCTCCGATACTCAATTTACCTGTTACATTGTCCTCATCATGTTACGAAACAGTGAAGTAACACAAGTGCTTGTGTCACCGAAAGGTAAGGACTGAGAGTAAAAGGATGCAGTAGATGGTCAAACAGAGACACAGTCCATTTAGGAGATTTCAAAGCATTACATTGATTTTTCAAATCAAAATCAAATCAAATTTATTTATATAGCACATTTAAAACAACTGCTGTTGACCAAAGTGCTTCACAAAAGGTCTACAGAACACAATATACAAAACAGCAAAGCACTAACAGCTTAGATTTGGCCAGGTATGTGCTAGACAGTGTTAAAAGCTTTTGCATAAAAATGTGTTTTAAGCAACGATTTAAAATATTCAAGTGTCTGTGCAGCTCTGATGTGGAGAGGCAGGTCATTCCACAGAGAAAGCCCTGTCCCCTTTGGTCATATATTTGGAGCGAGGAACCTCTAAAAGCAGCTGATCTCAGAGCCCGAGCAGGGGCGTGACGGACCAGAAGCTCAGACAAATACAGAGGAGGACCATGGAGACATTTAAAGACAACCTTCTCCTATAATACACAGGGAGCCAGTGCAGAGCAGCTAACACAGGGGTGATGTGCTGTCTCTTTCTGGTCCCTGTAAGCAGCTGCATTTTGTTCCCCTGGAGGCGACAAATTGAACGCTGACCAAGACCAGTGTACACAGAATTACAATAATCAAGTCGCAAAGTTATAAAAGCATGAATGGCTTTCTCAAAGTCACAGGTAGATAGTTTTTTACCTTGCTTAGAGTTTTAAGATGGAAAAAGCTTGATTTTACAACATGATTTATATGTTTCTCAAATTTAAATTCATTGTCTACAAACACACCGAGATTCCTTGCAAAAGGGTGACAGAAGGAAGCTAGAGGGCCAATGGCGCTGTCACAAGTGTCGAGAACATTAGAAGAATTTCTGCCTTATCTTTGTTTAGACTAGAAGTCGGCCTCCATCCATATCTTCACTTCTTGAACGCAATCCAACAAAGGATTTAATGATCCCTCAGAGCTAGACTTCAGTGGCATATAGATCTGCAGATTGTCAGCATAAAAATGATAACTAACTTTGTGTTTCTCTAAAATCAGACCAAGGGGTAGAAGATACAGAGAAAATAACAAAGGGCCTAAAATGGACCCTTGAGGCACTCCACAATGAATAGGTGACACAGAAGAGAAGCATGAGCCAACATTAACTGAAAAACTTCTATCTTTTAAATATGAATCAAACCATTTCCGAACAGTGCCTTTGAGTCCCACAGACAGCTCAAGGCGTGATAATTCACTGTTTGTTTAGGCAAAGCTAAAGTTTTAAAAAGATAGCTAGCAAAACTATAGAAACTATAGCCTAACATGTAACTCAAATAAAACAGCATCTATGGGAATTATGTTTGAGCCACATTAGCTCTCCAAGCCACGGACACGCATGGGGCCACCCAGCCGAGTTGTTAGGCAGCATGGAGGTCACGGCACAGTGATGGCGGGCGGCAGTCTGGCGAGGGAGAGAGCAGCGTTTACCCTACGCCAACATGTAGACAGAGTCTGCTCATGTAGCATAGAAACATGAGGCTGACTTCACCGACTGTTGCCTGTCTGTGTTTGGTCAAAGTGCTTTTCTTTGGTGTTCTGGTTTGTGATCAACCCCAAAAGAACGTTTTTTAAAATGGATTCCAATGGAGACTTTACACCTCCCTATTACTGCTTAAACGCTTGGCTCCAAAGTTTCTTTTTTTCTGTTGTGACAGCGCTGGGCTGGGGATCATCATGTTTGGAACAGCGCTGTTTTTGTTCTGTAGAATGAAAGAGTTGAAGCCTGAGGCTTTGATTGACAGGCCCTGGAGCTCTGTGGAGGCTTGTTGCTGCTCAGCCCGCCTCACGGGGGCGGAGTTTCCTGCCTTTATTCCTATGGAGAGGGAAACAAGCAGCTGTTGGATAATCATTTACAACATGTTCAAAACTTTACTCTGGATGTAAGCACTTCACCAGAGGAGATGTCTGTGTTTATAATTAATAAGTGTTTTATAGCGAGGAAGCTAAAGGTTAACATTCATTTGATGCAAACACATAGCACCACTATCTGAAATAATGTTTATTTAAGATTTTATTATTCATTTACCTTAAAATGTTGTCAGGAAGTGGTTTGATCCAACAACTTCCCGCACACAGAGCCTATTCTGCTCACAATACTGTCGAGAAATGACCCTGACTGTTTTTAATGAGGCAGAATCATCTTAAATATCCCCGTTAATCAACCTGTTATTTCTCATATGAAACATACGCGTTGTTTCAAAAGCAGCTGCCTCCAGTTTCTCCTGTTTCTCAGTTTCTCTTGTTTCTCCTGTTTCTCCAGTTTCTCCAGTTTCTCCTGTTTCTCCTGTTTCTCAGTTTCTCCAGTTTCTCCTGTTTCTCAGTTTCTCCAGTTTCTCCTGTTTCTCAGTTTCTCCAGTTTCTCCTGTTTCTCAGTTTCTCCAGTTTCTCAGTTTCTCCAGTTTCTCCTGTTTCTCCTGTTTCTCAGTTTCTCCTGTTTCTCAGTTTCTCCTGTTTCTCAGTTTCTCCAGTTTCTCCTGTTTCTCCTGTTTCTCCTGTTTCTCCTGTTTCTCCTGTTTCTCCTGTTTCTCCTGTTTCTCCTGTTTCTCAGTTTCTCCTGTTTCTCAGTTTCTCCAGTTTCTCCAGTTTCTCCAGTTTCTCCAGTTTCTCCTGTTTCTCCAGTTTCTCCTGTTTCTCCTGTTTCTCCAATTTCTCCAGTTTCTCCTGTTTCTCAGTTTCTCAGTTTCTCCAGTTTCTCCAATTTCTCCAGTTTCTCCTGTTTCTCAGTTTCTCCAGTTTCTCAGTTTCTCCAGTTTCTCAGTTTCTCCTGTTTCTCCAGTTTCTCCAGTTTCTCCAGTTTCTCAGTTTCTCCAGTTTCTCCAGTTTCTCCAGTTTCTCCAGTTTCTCAGTTTCTCCAGTTTCTCCAGTTTCTCCAGTTTCTCATTTTCTCAGTTTCTCAGTTTCTCCAGTTTCTCCAGTTTCTCCAGTTTCTCCAGTTTCTCCAGTTTCTCCAGTTTCTCCAGTTTCTCAGTTTCTCAGTTTTTCAGTTTCTCTTGTTTCTCCTGTTTCTCCAGTTTCTCCAGTTTCTCAGTTTCTCCAGTTTCTCCAGTTTCTCCAGTTTCTCCAGTTTCTCCAGTTTCTCCAGTTTCTCAGTTTCTCAGTTTTTCAGTTTCTCTTGTTTCTCCTGTTTCTCCAGTTTCTCCAGTTTCTCAGTTTCTCCAGTTTCTCAGTTTCTCAGTTTCTCCAGTTTCTCAGTTTCTCCTGTTTCTCCAGTTTCTCCAATTTCTCCAGTTTCTCCTGTTTCTCAGTTTCTCCAGTTTCTCAGTTTCTCCAGTTTCTCAGTTTCTCCTGTTTCTCCAGTTTCTCCAGTTTCTCCAGTTTCTCCAGTTTCTCAGTTTCTCCAGTTTCTCCAGTTTCTCAGTTTCTCCAGTTTCTCAGTTTCTCCAGTTTCTCCAGTTTCTCCAGTTTCTCATTTTCTCAGTTTCTCAGTTTCTCCAGTTTCTCCAGTTTCTCCAGTTTCTCCAGTTTCTCCAGTTTCTCCAGTTTCTCAGTTTCTCAGTTTTTCAGTTTCTCCAGTTTCTCCAGTTTCTCCAGTTTCTCATTTTCTCAGTTTCTCAGTTTCTCCAGTTTCTCCAGTTTCTCCAGTTTCTCCTGTTTCTCCTGTTTCTCCAGTTTCTCCAGTTTCTCAGTTTCTCCAGTTTCTCCAGTTTCTCCAGTTTCTCCAGTTTCTCCAGTTTCTCCAGTTTCTCCAGTTTCTCAGTTTCTCAGTTTTTCAGTTTCTCTTGTTTCTCCTGTTTCTCCAGTTTCTCCAGTTTCTCAGTTTCTCCAGTTTCTCAGTTTCTCAGTTTCTCCAGTTTCTCAGTTTCTCCTGTTTCTCCAGTTTCTCAGTTTCTCCAGTTTCTCCAGTTTCTCCAGTTTCTCAGTTTCTCCAGTTTCTCCAGTTTCTCAGTTTCTCCTGTTTCTCCAGTTTCTCCAGTTTCTCAGTTTCTCCAGTTTCTCAGTTTCTCAGTTTCTCCAGTTTCTCCAGTTTCTCCAGTTTCTCAGTTTCTCAGTTTCTCCAGTTTCTCCAGTTTCTCCTGTTTCTCCTGTTTCTCCAGTTTCTCCAGTTTCTCAGTTTCTCCAGTTTCTCCAGTTTCTCCAGTTTCTCAGTTTCTCAGTTTCTCCAGTTTCTCCAGTTTCTCCAGTTTCTCAGTTTCTCCAGTTTCTCAGTTTCTCAGTTTCTCCAGTTTCTCCAGTTTCTCCAGTTTCTCAGTTTCTCCAGTTTCTCAGTTTCTCCAGTTTCTCCAGTTTCTCCAGTTTCTCAGTTTCTCCAGTTTCTCAGTTTCTCAGTTTCTCAGTTTCTCAGTTTCTCCTGTTTCTCAGTTTCTCCAGTTTCTCCAGTTTCTCAGTTTCTCCAGTTTCTCCTGTTTCTCAGTTTCTCCAGTTTCTCAGTTTCTCCAGTTTCTCCAGTTTCTCCAGTTTCTCCTGTTTCTCAGTTTCTCCAGTTTCTCCTGTTTCTCCTGTTTCTCCAGTTTCTCAGTTTCTCCAGTTTCTCCAGTTTCTCCAGTTTCTCCTGTTTCTCCTGTTTCTCCAGTTTCTCAGTTTCTCAGTTTCTCCAGTTTCTCAGTTTCTCAGTTTCTCCTGTTTCTCAGTTTCTCCAGTTTCTCAGTTTCTCAGTTTCTCCAGTTTCTCAGTTTCTCAGTTTCTCCTGTTTCTCAGTTTCTCCAGTTTCTCAGTTTCTCCAGTTTCTCCAGTTTCTCCAGTTTCTCCAGTTTCTCTTGTTTCTCCAGTTTCTCAGTTTCTCAGTTTCTCCTGTTTCTCCTCTCTCCCTCCCCTCCCCTGCCACCTCCGGGTGCTGCGACAGGGGGAGAGTCTCCCTGAGTGAAGGCTCGCCGTCTCCAGAGCTGATTAGAGAGCGGGTAATGGGCAGGTCGTGTGGCTCTCCACTCTGCCACTTTGCCCCCAAAACAAGGCGCACTGTACGGAGAGCGTGGAGCTGTCACCTTGGGATGTGACAGGGAATAAAATGGACTACTCAATAGAGCGCTAAATTAACTTACCTTAATTTTCTGCCGCGCACACAGGCAGAAACGCTCCCATTACTTAATATGTTCCACGCTTCAGAACAAGTCGACCAAGGTGACAGCTCCACCAGAGAGAGATGACTAAACACTGTATTTACTGCATCACTGGAAGTTTGTGCTTTCGCAAAATTCTGGGTAAGATATGTTTTTTTTTTTTCTTTTTGGAGATTTGTGTGAAAAAGTAAAACACAGTGTCAAGTCTTTCCTGTTAGCGGACGAGAAAATGAGAGACAAACATCCACAAAGTAGTGTACATGTATGTTTGCTCTCAATCCTCCAGGGATTATCCACTGTAGTAGACAGTTTCTCTGGCTTGTATTCAGGTCAAAGTACTTGATTCCATGATTTGAGAAAAAGTATTGATACTACTGGTCAAATAATACTCCAATAAAACTCAAAGTACTTATTTTCTATAGTAAATAAATAGTAGTTTTACCTCTTAACCCCCGACTTAACCGGGCACATTTTCTCCAGTTCCGCTTTATCCTAAATGTAAAAGCTTCTTCCAGCCCATAGGCCAGCCCCATCAAAACTGATCTATATGGATCTTTCTCCTGCGTGTTGTCATGCATTGTTGTCGTGTTTTTGTTGCATTTTCATCTCGTTTTTGGCACTTTTGTTGCTATTTTGACGCTTTTTTCAAGAAGCTTTTATTTGGGTAATGCCAAACTAGCCTGGCATAAAGCCAGTGTGATAATAGGACGCAATTTCCAAATGGAGACTGGAGGCGGGGCTAACAATCGTAGTGTGAACGAGAGCGAACCAATGATTGTTTGTATCCACACGTGCGGTGGAGTAAATGTTCCGGTGAAATCCCTCAGAGCAGCTTTGGCTTTAAGTCCAGCTCGTTTCAAACAGAACAACGGGCTCTGGGAAAAGATCATTGTGTCGCGGCCGCCATTTTCACTGTTTTGGTTACAGGAGGAGCAGTGGTTGATGGGAAATCCTAGTACGGAAGATGACGCACCGTTAAGTCCCGCCTCCCGTGCTGTGATTGGCTCTGCCTGGTTTTGCAAGGGTCAGCGAGATTCAAATGGCACAATTCCAGAGTGTCCCCATGTGTCTCTGAGGAGGGTCAGTCTGAGGGTCAGTCTGAGGGTCAGTCTGAGGGTCAGTCTGGCTCGTGCCAGGCTAACGACCAACAGGAAAAACTAATCTGCTTGGTTAGGCTGCTGAGGACCTGCGCAGACCAGCTCTCCGAGGTCCTCTGCCGCATCTACAACCTGAGCCTCAGCCTGGAGAAGGTCCCCGTCCTGTGGAAGACCTCCTGTCTGCTCCCGGTTCCTAAAACAGCGCACGCCAGGGAACCGGCCCACTACAGACCAGTCGCCCTGACCTCCCACCTGATGAAGACGATGGAGCGGCTCATCCTCACCCACCTCCGCTCTGTGGTGAGCCCCACCCTTGACCCGCTGCAGTTTGCCTACAGACCCAACATCGGAGTGGAGGTAGCTGTCATCTACCTGTCGGAGCGGGCGCTCACGCACCTGGAGCACGCCGGGAACGCTGTGAGGGTCATGTTCTTTGACTTCTCCAGTGCCTTCAACACCATCAGGCCGGCGCTGCTGCGGGGGAAGCTGGAGGACGCGGGAGTGGATGAACATCTCACCGCATGGACCATCGACTACCTCACGGACCGACCACAGTATGTGCGGCTGCGCAGCTGTGAGTCTGAGGTGGTCGTCTGCAGCACCGGGGCCCCTCAGGGCACCGTCCTCTCACCGTTTCTCTTCACCATCTATATATCGGACTTCACATACAACACGGACAGCTGTCATCTCCAGAAGTTCTCCGACGACTCCGCCATCGTGGGCTGTGTGTCTAAGGGGAACGACCTGGAGTACCGGTCAGTCATCCTAGACTTTGTGGACTGGTGTGAGCGCAACCACCTGTGCTTGAACATCAGTAAGACGAAGGAGATGGTGATCGACTTCACGAGGAAGCCACTACCGCACACACCGCTGAACATCCAGGGGGAGCACATTGAGGAGGTGGACAGTTTCAAGTACCTGGGTGTTCACCTCAACAATAAACTGGACTGGTCCCACAACACCAACGCCCTGTACAAGAAGGGCCAAAGTCGCCTTCACCTTCTGAGGAGACTGAGGTCGTTTGGAGTGAGCAGGCCTCTGCTCAGGACTTTTTATGACTCTGTGGTCGCCTCTGCTCTCCACTACGCTGCCGTGTGCTGGGCCCCGGGCCGCACAGAGCGGGACAAGAACAGACTGAACAAGCTGGTCAGGAGGGCCAGCTCCGTCCTGGGCTGCCCCCTGGACTCTGTGGAGGAGGTGAGGGACAGGAGGGTGTTAGCCAAGCTCACCTCCATCATGGACAACACCTCTTACCCACTGCACGGGACTGTAGAAGAGCTGAGCAGCTCTCTCAGTGGCAGACTGAGACACCCTCAGTGCAGGACGGAGCGCTACCGCAAAGCCTTCATCCCCACTGCTGTCAGACTGTACAATAAGACTGTGAAGTAACGCCGACTGTAACAAGTGAATTTCTCCTTTGTGAGATCAATAAAGGTTTATCTTATCTTATCTTAAGGCAGGGGTTAGGAACTTAAATGATAAAATTGCACCTCTTTCCCATACGGAAACACAACGGGGACAATTCTCTTCCTTGACATGAGTCAGTGGCATTGACAGTACATCTGCACAGCGCCACCCACTGTTCTGGAGTGTACATTGCTAGGCTTCTAAATATAGACATGGCTTCATTTCCTTTTTTTACTTTGTGTACATATAGGGCTGGATAATATGGCAAATAAATGTACATATTTTACGTATTGATTGACAATTAGTGAGACTGACCAAAGTAGGGATTACGATTCTGATTAATTGCCCAGCCCTACGTTCTTAGCCAAAACACAATATTAACCAGCAGTTGTTGACACCAAACCACGGTCAGGTCAACATTTTTTTTTTGCCATTTTACCAAAAGTTTTACCATTTCACAAAATAAACAGGCCCATCCACAACTACCACGAAACAAGCCAAGCCGTCATTGATGTTAAAGGGACATTAAGAGGGCATTAAGAACTGGGGCATGTAAACCTTTGATCAGGGTGTTTTTTTGTTGTGATTTAAAAAGAGTAAATTCATATTCTCTAAAAAATAGCCCAAAAAAAGATTCAGTCGGGTTGTGTAACTTTTGACACAACTGTGTGTCTGAACAGCTGCTTCACAGATCTGTCGTGCGCAGGTTTTGTAAAGTCGTAGCTTAGAGAGACTGTGATCGTCCTGTAGGACCCAGTTGTTTTGCAGACAGCAGAATGTGAGGGATCTCCACAAGGAAGTGATCTGTGTTTGATGGAGCCACAGAAACCACGGCTCACTCGGCCTCGTCTTATTCGTTTGTCGTCTCCAACTCTTTTCTATAATAATATGTAGGCCAGGCCTCATTATCTCTGCCTCTCTCGGTCCAAAAAGCAGATCCAGTTCCTCGACTTTTCCTCTGTCAACTCAAGTCAGAAAGGAAATTCTTAAAAGCGCTTCGTTGTAGACTTAGATCAGAAGAGCATTACGAAGCTGCACCTACTGTATCAGCGCTGATGGAAGTGGGTTATGTTTGGGAACACACGGTTAACTCAGGAATGACTGTATTTTCTTCTGATTTAGAGGTTGTTTCCACTTTCAAAATCCATGCAAACGTGCTGCCAGACTGTCTTCATTTAGTCAATGAGCATGTTTCATCATCGCTGTCATCAACCTTTTCATTTTACAGACTAAACTGAAGAAAAACGGAAATTGCTGCTGACTATTTTTGCCAAGTAATCTATTCAATCAGTGAGCCCCAAACCGTACAAATTAAATATCCCAAGAACATTATTTTGCTTCCTTTTAATAAAAGTCTGTTTCCTTCCACCGCGGTTATTTCCGTCCACTCCCGGCGCGGGGCCCTTCCTCCGAGTCGACGCCTGGGGGACTTTTACACCAGTTTGATCTCCGCTTTTATCACGACGACGCCATGTTCCAGGCCTCGGCTCTGCCTCCTATAAATATTCCGATCCGGTTTAGCTGACAGGGTAAATGATGTTCAGAGCTTATCATGGGGCTGCGGGCGCTGGGGGCGGGCTAAACTGACAGCTTTCCACGCTCCTCCATCACATTCCAGTCAACAGAGTAATACTACTGTCAACCAGAGATCTGGGGTCGGCGTAGGTCAAGACAAACACAAGTTAAGAAGCTGCGTTTCACCAAACTCACTCTTGTCTCTGCTTCTGTAAAAATGTATCCGTCGGACAATAAGGAAAATCTCATCTTTATGCTTTATAACTATGAGGAGCTGAGCGTACACCTTCACTACATTTGGAACATAAGTATATTTCCCTCCACTGCAGTTCTGTGAAGGCTCCAAGTAATGTAGCATCTGTGTTCACTGTGCAGGTGCAGAGGCACATTAGCCTTTAAAGGAACAGGCCACCGTTTAAATACTGAGATATGTTCTTACCTGAGCTTAGACGAGTTGATGCGTACCAGACAGGTACACATCAACTCGTCTAAACTCAGGTAAGAACATATTTCAGTATGGGAAAACGGTGGCCTGTTCCTTTAAAGGGACTATAAGGAGTTTAAAAATGTTTAAATTTGTATTTTCCTCCCCCCACATGTTCCACCATGTCCTAATGTGTAGAATGAGCTCAGACCTGTTCACCACCACTGCCTCTAAAATCCTGCACTGTCACTCAAGGTGATTCAGGTCATGCACGAGCTTAATATAGAAGCTGCAGTTACACGTAAGACCTGAGGTGGCAGTAGTGAGTATGTAAAACCTACTTGCATCTAGCCCCTTTAAGTCTAACCAAGAAATTATTTGGCCCTACATTATTTTTGTTACGAAAAACCTATTTTGGTGTGAACTTCGTAACGTTCATTGTGTCTACTTGTATTCTAGTATCACTTTTTAGGTTCGTTTTGCCAGACACTAAGGTTAGAGATGTTAAAGTTCTTTTACCTTTACATGTTTCAGCGCCATCTGCAGGCGTGGCCAGTCTGTCGGACCTGTTGGGACCGTCAGACTGGTCACGCCTCGGAAGTAAGAACAGCTGATAAGTGACACGTCGCCGCACGCCGGTGATACTTCTGATGACGGCCTGCAGATGGCGCTGAAACATGTAAAGGTAAAAGATCTTTAACATCTCTAACCTTAGTGTCTGGCAAAACCAACCTAAAAAGTGATACTATTTTGGTGTGGTAAAATAGTAAAAGCATTAGTTTCCATCATCCTTAAAGGGGCTAGATGCAGGTTTGTGATTTTATACTCACTACTGCCATCTCAGGTCATACGTGTAACTGCAGCTTCTATATTAAGCTCGTGCATGACGGCACTTCAGACCCAAAGTAACACCTTTCTGAGTGACAGTACATGATTTTAGAGGCAGTTGTGGTGAACAGGTCTGAGCTCATCCTACACATTAGGACATGGCTGGAACATGTAGGGGGAGGAAAATACTTTGTTTTAACATTTTTAAACTCTGTATAGTCCCTTTAAAATGAAACAGCATTTTCGGGCCAGTGGAGGAAATGTGATATTGGTCTGAAAGGTCGTAGCGAGCCGTAGACTTAATGAAAGTTTAATTACGTGAGCTTATGCAAGTTCATTTCCCTTCAAAGGTTCTTCCATTGTTTGACATTTTGTTGGAATTAGGGTCAATTCCCACTTTGTTTTACTGATCGGCACTAATCACATGACCAGCATTCACCGAAATCTGCTCACCTCTCACTGCGCCTCCATGACAGAATACCTCCTGTCTGCTCCTGATTATTCCAGTATAGAGTAGAGCTGGTATATTCCAGTATAGAGTAGAGCTGGTATATTCCAGTATAGAGTAGAGCTGGTATATTCCAGTATAGAGTAGAGCTGGTATATTCCAGTATAGAGTAGAGCTGGTATATTCCAGTATAGAGTAGAGCTGGTATATTCCAGTAGAGTAGAGCTGGTATATTCCAGTATAGAGTAGAGCTGGTATATTCCAGTATAGAGTAGAGCTGGTATATTCCAGTATAGAGTAGAGCTGGTATATTCCAGTATAGAGTAGAGCTGGTATATTCCAGTATAGAGTAGAGCTGGTGTATTCCAGTATAGAGTAGAGCTGGTATATTCCAGTATAGAGTAGAGCTGGTATATTCCAGTATAGAGTAGAGCTGGTATATTCCAGTAGAGTAGAGCTGGTATATTCCAGTATAGAGTAGAGCTGGTATATTCCAGTATAGAGTAGAGCTGGTATATTCCAGTATAGAGTAGAGCTGGTATATTCCAGTATAGAGTAGAGCTGGTATATTCCAGTATAGAGTAGAGCTGGTGTATTCCAGTATAGAGTAGAGCTGGTATATTCCAGTATAGAGTGGCTTTTAGATTTGTGCCAATGCCATGAGCAACAAAAGCACACACACCATGGTATCCAGCTGTGACCAGATGTGCGGGATAGAGGGAGGGCCCCGGGACAATGACATCATGCTGTTTCCACTCTTCCTCGCTAAATGGATGAAAGTGTGTTAGTATAAGTTAGTATAAGTTAGTATAAGTTAGTATAAGTTAGTATTTGTTTTCTCTGCAGTCGGTTTAAACACATCCATGACTTTGGTGACATTACTTAATGCTTCTTAAGAAGGTTCTTACCAGAGTCTCATGAAGGTCACGAGTCACCCTGAACCCGTGGAGGTCACCTCAGACCTCAGACCTCAGACCTCAGACCTCAGACCTCAGACCTCAGACCTCAGACCTCAGGCCTCAGACCTCAGACCTCAGACCTCAGACCTCAGGCCTCAGACCTCAGACCTCAGACCTCAGAGGGGATTAGTGCTGATTTGTAACTCGGCGTGTTTGTAGTGTAGGAATCACAGTTTCCTCTCTCGCCTGTGCTCAAACTGGACAGAAACCCTGCACTGATGCAGCACGGTGTGAGGTGTGAACATTACTGATATAAATATGAGAAAAAATGTATAGAAAGTTTTTGGCCTCTTATTTTTTGAACAAAAATAAGTGGTTTTGTGCATGAAAATGGCCATGGCTGATATTTTCAGTGGAAAGACCCAGGTTTAAATGTATGGTTTTATTTTGTGACGTATTAGTAACAAAGATTGTTCAGAGGGATTTAGGATCTTGTTTACTTTTTGAATAAGCTATTCATTAGTGAAAACATCTGTACAAACTCCATAGGACTGGGAATTAGATATAAAAGATAGATATATAAAAAATCCTTTCAAGTCCAGACTGGACAGTTTGGAGTTTGTAGGAGCGACTAAAGTATCGATGCATGAGTGAGAGTTGTGGAGCGTGTGCACTTGTGTGTCCACTGCTCGGCACCGGGCGGCTCCCAGAAAGAAAACAGCATATTTGGATTTTAGCGACATCTCCAGAGTCTTCAGGACACGGGGATGTAACATCTGTCAATATGAATGAACGCACAAGGAAACACAGCTTTGTGAAGCCACGTTGGATCTACTTCCGGGAAATCTCCTCCTCGCGACAAACTGTAAGTTTGGTCATTTTGACATGAAAACTAAGACGTTAAGGAGGAAACGAGCTCAAAAGCTCCACTTCGACCACTACGTGAAAGATCAGTACTGTGGCCTGCAGCGACTCACCTTAAACATATGATTGTAACAATATGGCCTGACTGAAGCTTTGAGGAGTTTTGTTTTCTCTTATAAATGCAACTGACGAGAATAGGAGCGATATTATTTAGATTTAGATTTATTTATACTTTTGCCACATGCGTAATAGTCTCGTCCCCAACAGTGCAGGACAATACTGGCCGTGCATAATAGTCGGTGCATCAGCTGTAACATGTGGTAACAGTTCACAACAGTTTGTGACGGCGCATGAAGCCTCTGCCCACAATCATCAAATGTGTGATATTCATTTTAATAATAATAATAATAATGTCTTACACTTGTATTGCACTTTACAGGCCTGTATTACCAAGTGTCTCCAAGTGCTACACTGTTGTCATTACTCATTCACTCCATACTCAGTGGTGGTAAGCCACTGTTGTAGCCACAGCTGCCCTGGAGTCTGTGCCATCGGCCCCTCCAACCACCACCAACCACCATGAGGGTAACGTGTTACAAAAGTAATGGTTACTTATTTTGGTAACTGAGGAATAAAACATATTACTTACACAAAATACGGGAATTAAATATTTAATATTAAATTAAATATGAAATATACTAGTCATTAGATTTCAATGAACTTGACTTAGTGCATTTAAATGTATGAACAAAAAAATGCCAAACTCCCCCAAATAAAATCCAGTTTTCCTGATCACGTTGGACACTGGTGTAGATCTGCAGTTGTACAGTCGGAAAGGGAAATCTGTGACTGCCAAAAGTAACTCAAAGTAGTGTAACTCAGCTACAGTTTTGAAATATATGTAATACAAACATATTACATTTTTAGAGCTGTAATCACTAATATACAATATATTATCATTTTGAAGTAACTTGCCCAACACTACCAACCACTCAGTCACACACCACATTCACCCCGGCCCCCCGGTGTTTCCAAACGGTCTCACATCCCAGTACCGACCGGCCCTTCCTGCTTCTGACAGGATCAGGCAGAGCCGAGGCGGGCCGGCCTTGTCGTCGTTAGGAGTAAACCGACCATAAGCCTATAACTCAGATATCCCGCTTTAAAGTCAGATAAAGTGTGGCGTCTCTTAGCAGGATGTGGCAGGAATATTTATTTGAATCCTCAAAGTAAAGCACTGTAGTGTGAACTCGCTCGCTCCACATCCTCCAGTGACGCAGCCAAAGCAAATTGAAAAAAGTTGTGCGTTGTTTGAACAAATGTGAAAGCGCTCCCATTTGGGCCCTGCACAGACAATAGTGACACAAACAAATCAGCTTCTGCGCGGGACGCCACTCTGTAACAATCAGCCACAACAAAAGCACGGCGAGGCCCCTCTCCACAGCTAATTGTTAATAAGGGCTTTGGGCATAATTGATTTTTCTTTCACTCACTCTCCAATTCGCTCCTGTAGCGACGGCGTGCGCCTCTCGGGCCTAATCTGTGTCTGTGTTTTTGTGCCCGCAGTATCCAGCGAGGAGGAGGAGGAGGAGGAGGAGGAGGAGGATGAAGACGTTGGAAGTTGCCTGGGAGCTGCCTGGGTTTATGTTGGTGCCAGACGGAGCAGAAGAAGAGAAAATGGCCTCCTCAGGTGTTGCCAGGTGGGCGTGCAGTCTGCTGGCGATGCTGCACAGGTCGGTCTGGTATTTGTTTAGACGAGACGAGAGCCGGTTCTCCGATGTTCTAAATGGTTAAATAAAACAGAATGAGCCAGTGCTGGACAAAAGTCTTAACCTGTGTTTAAGATATGAGCAACATCCAGGAACCTTTGCTGAGCCACGCCCCCTTTTGGGTAATCAAGAGTTAAAAATGACATTGGTGTGTATGTGGGAACAGGAATCAGATCAAATATTTCACACCAGTGTCGAAAGTAGAAAAATGAATAAGCGCGTTTATTGACGAGCCTCTGTCACGGCTCATTATTGGGGAAACAGCTCCCCCTGGTGGCCATGTATTATTCACTTTGTGTGATGTCTTTAAAGCAGTACTAAGTAACTCTTCCCCCTAGAGGCCATAAGCGCAACTGCAGGTGTAGTAGCAAGTTACGATTTTTTAACTTATTAATTGTCTTGGAGAGTAGATACTACGCTGACAGAAAAGGCGAAGGGAGAGACGGTTACTGTGCATCCAATTATACAATGGAAATATTTTTTTTCACTCAAATTTGGCTGTAAATACTGTTTAAAGTGACGTTAGCCCGCAGTTAGCTTTGCCCGTTAGCCTGTTAGCTCCTTCTTCGTGATTACATGTGTGTATTGGTGACTCCGGTCCGGTGGCAGTCAAGTTACAAACATGGTTTTCTGGCCAGAGACACCAGGGGGCGATGAAAGACCCTCCAATCATCCCATAAACACTTGTATCACCCCCACAGGGACTACGGAGAGGATTTATTAAGGTAAACACGTTACTTAGTACTGCTTTAATCTGTAAATATTCAGACTTATTAAATGTGCTCAGCGTTAGGACTAATTAAGGATTCTCTGGGTTTTAAAAGTAACGTTAGCATGAGAGGCTAGTAGGTTAGCTGCTGAATGAACCATTTGCTCTGAAGCTACAAAACTACATCGTAGGCTGTTTGATTTTAATTTAATGGAAATATCAAAGGGACAGACTAAAAGCTGGAGCTGTGATGACATTGTAAAGCAAAGTTACACAAGCAACTGTCACTGACGTCACGATCTCAGTGGTCTCAGCTCAGTTTAAAAACGTTAACCGTCTTCTCTCTGAAGCAACAGGTCACTCCCACAGCTTCCTTTTCACATTCCATAAATAAATCACGCAAATAAAAGTTGTTGTTTTTTCATATGTAAATGAAACGTTCTCAGACGATCTTTTCTCATTCATTTCATTGGACGAGAGCTGCTGTGTCCCCCAAAAAGGGGTGTAGCCTTTAGGCTCCACTGATGTGCCGTAGACGTAGCTCCCATCTGTTTCGAGTAAGTACAACTAAGGCCTTCAGATCGCAGAAGGTAAGGCCTCGCTTCCATCAGTCTACCCCAGGGCAGCTGTGGCTACAATAGTAGCTTACCACCACCAAGCATGGAGTGAATGAATAATACAATGTAAAGTGTCCTTCAGTGTCCAGAAAAGCGCTTTATGAAACCGATGCATTATTATCATCATTATTCAGGGTACAGCTCATAAAGCAAAGATATTTCATAGGTTTCTAAAAGCTCTGGTTATGTGTTTGAGTGTGGACACCAATAGCTGGAGTTTTATGTCACTGCCTGCGACAAAATCTGCTATGAGTCACAGGCACATTTACAAACAGCAGGACGCCTCAGAACTGTTGGTTTTAAAAACAGTTTTTACAATCTCAAGTTCTGCTTCACGTGGAAGAGCCCATCCCACGTCCAAGACATGCTCCTCAAAGACATGGACAGCGGTTTTGGGTCAGATCGGGACGCCCTGCAGACGAATATCACAGTCAATGTTTGGATTAATGAGATGTCGGACTAATAGGTACAGGCCTCCTACTGCATAATTGTGGCATGGGTGATGGGTGATTGTCTTTCAGTGAGTGAGTATGCAGACGCGAGGAAGGCAGGCCCGCCCAGGTGGGAATCGAACCCGGGACCTTCTACCATACCACCCAAAATATACGGACAGTGGAACATTTGTCTCTCTTTGCACCTCTTGTGTCTGGATGTACTCCTGTGTCCCAGCTTGGGATGAGGCCCAATCAGCCGGCACTTCCCCGGCCATAACGAGCCCAGGTGGAGGTGGTGCTGATTGGGGTCTGAAGTCTGAAGCCTGGGGGCTGGAAAGACTCAGTCAGCTGGAGCCTGTGGAGCCGGGACATCCAACACTTGGGCCTGGAAAAGTAAACTTCTACCCCTTTGTTTTATTATAATTTATAAATATGTTTTTAGTGTTCTCAGATTTAGGTTTGGCTGAACAAAAGGCTTTATCCCCATGGTTCGAAGCCGGGTTGAGGGGTCCTGGAGCGGGTGGAGCTTTGTAGAGGGAGGAGGTTTTGTTGGTGGTCCATGATTACAGAATGAAACTGTGGGCCAGTGGAGAGAGTATAGGACGGGAGTGATAAGCTCATACTAGTGTACTTCCATTAGAACTCTTGGGACACTGTTCTGAACACACTGTCGTTTTGGGAGGAAAAAGTAAAGAGTCATAATAGAATGGGTGGAGGGACCAGATTTTGAAGATGTTTCGGAGGTGATGGAACCAGGTGTTTGAGAGGTGTTTTTGGTGTGGTCGTGGAAGGTGAGTTGTTGATTGAACTTGACACAGAGGAGGAGAGAGCAATGAGCTGACCATGGAAAGAGAGCTGGGATATGGAGGAGCTGCTGATCTGATGAGGAGCGGCTCAGTTTTGCTACTGTTGAGCTGCTTCCTCAAGACAAGTTGACAGTTGTGTGTCATCAGCATAACAAATGGAATGGAAGCATGAATGGGAGAGGACTGGGCCCAGGACTGATCCCTGAGGCACACCACAGCTAACAGGCAGGGGTCTTGTCTGGCATGCTCCCAGCAAAACACATTTGGTCCTGTCAGACACAAACACTTAAAATGTGATTTTCCTTTTATTACAAATGGATATTTTAATTATTATATCCATTTACCATGTTTGTCAATGGCAGGGTACACACTACGTTTCCTAAAAGTAAAGATGGAACTAGACTAGGGATGGGACAATCAATAATAATAATAATAATAAATTGATCACCACATCTTTTTGTAATCGTAATCATCGCTCTGGAACATACTCACTAAACACACCAGAAACACCACCGTCAGTCCCTCTGCTGTGAAGTAGCTTGGTTGTGAGATGTGATGTTTGACCACAAGGGGTCCCTGACTCCTATTCAGCACTTCAGCCCACTTCTGCTGTCCTGACAGGTGGACGAGCAGTGAATAACTCCACACTCAGACTTTACTCCCCAGAAGAAAGTAAAGTCTGGGGTGTGGGATTTTTTTTTCGGATTGACACCAAAAGGTTCGCTCATCTGAGAGACACCCGCCCCGCTGAAGACACGCAGGCAAAGCTGATTCATTTGATGCTAGCAGCACCACATGGCTCTACTGTGCTGTTTCTTCTGACATAATTATACCAACATGCTGCTGACACCACCTAAGCCTGGAAACATTTACATTCATATAGTGCTGCCTTATGAAACCAGCAGTGAATTCCTCTGGACTGTAGCCGTGCAAAGATCAGATGGTTTTCATTTTATAATTTACTACGAACAATGTTTTGATGAGTTGAATTTGTTTTGATGCTTAATGTAGGTCTCACTCAATATGACATTTATAGAAGACAATGAAGAGGATTATTTCATTACCAAATTCCCATCATTTCAGTTTCAGTTCATCGCAATTATTTTGGCCAGATAATTGTGACCAAAAGTTCATTATCGACCCCTCCTTAAACTAGACCGACTTGTGGCCGTCTAATGGCCCGATGTGAGCTCTGGGGGGCCTGATTTGAGCCCTGGGCCACCTATTGAGCATCACTGTGGTGCTATTAAACTGGCTCTCATATTGAATCGTCCACTATATGCTCCTAACAGCAGCTGGAGTTTTGCAATGTCAGTCTAATGCTTATATTCCATCATTTTCTCACTCATTAAAAGCTCTTCCCTTTTAGTTCTCTTCACTTTCATTCCAGCCTTTCCACCAGAAGTCATCAATTTCTCACTGTGGGGAGTCCAGATACATTTATTGCATCTACAAACTCTCTGCATGGCTATCTCCACCAGATTGTCCTGCCCAACGTCCTCTCGCGTGTTGTGCAGGTCGGAGCATTCTAATAAGACGAGATGGCTTTTTCCATGTTGGAGACTTCACATCCCTCCAGCTCCACATGAAAGGCTTTCCGTGCATTAATTTATGTGAACTCTCAAGTCCTCTGCTCGTAGTGAGATATAATTGAGTGTGCGGCGTGTCTCGGTGCGCCGGACACTGGTCTGCATGAGTGAACAGATGTCTTTGCGTTGCCAGAGAGCTTTTTTTCTTCATGTTTTTTTTTCCCTCTTAAAAAATGGAACTGTGCTGGATTGTGGGATAGCGGTGGAGGAGATAAGACGGTGTGACTTATCTGGAGCTGCCACCAGTAAACCAGGCCGGCCGTACATATGTAGCCGTATCAGAGCTAGCCTTCAGCACTATCTGGCCTCGCTGAGCTTTATCTCCCCTCTGCATGAGTGGCTTCCTGTAAAATATTGTTCGCATGAGGCTTATTCTTTAAGGTCTGTTTTTCGAGCCATTATTGACGCTCACCTTGTCAGCGCTATCTCAAACACATTTTATTTTTTTACTTTTTAAAATCAAACGTGGCATGAAAGTAGACGTTCATGAATGGAGTTTATGATTTGATTTTAACGATGATATGAGTAACTGGTTTCCATTGAACTGGGAATCGGCTGGAGAGCTTTGTGTGTGAATAACAAGTGACTTTTAGAAGCTGGACCTTTTACAAAACCTATTACTGGCTTTCAATCCCAGAGGGGCCTATTTTTATGTTAGGAGGCCCTCTTAAGTCTCCATAATCTCCAAAACAGTCTCCATTATCCAGGCGGTGCTATTTGAATTTTTGTTAGCATTAATTAAACACCTTTAGCTTCAAAGCTAAAACAGCTGTTATTCTAAACACAGAAGTCTCCTGTGGTGAAGGATTCAACAGCCGCTTGTATTATTTTAAATATGGCTAACTCTCATCGCAGTAAAACACAGACAGGAAACAGACGTTACCCTCGGATGTTAGCATTATGTTGATGCCCAACATTACGGACATGCTAATGTGTAAATGAGCTGTTTTTAACTGGCTGGTTCTGAATAGCCTGGCAAAAGTCAGGCTGACTTTATTTTTGTTTTTATAAATACATATAAAGACATTCTGGAATTGTGGTAATAAGACGCATTTCCCACCCTCACCTATGGTCATGAGATTTGGGTAATGACCGAAAGGACAAGATCGCGAATACAAGCGGCCGAAATGAGTTTCCTTCGCAGGGTGGCTGGGCGCACCCTCCGAGATCGAGTGAGGAGCTCAGTTACCCGGGAGGAGCTCGGAGTAGAGTCGCTGCTCCTCCACGTCGAAAGGAGCAGCTGAGGTGACTAGGGCATCTGTTCCGGATACCTCCTGGTCGCCTCCCGCGGGAGGTGTTCCAGGCATGTCCTAGTGGGACAAGGCCTCGTGGAAGACCCAGGACACGGTGGTGGGACTATGTCTCCGAGCTGGCCTGGTGTCGCCTCGGGGTCCCCCCAGAACAGCTGGAGGAGGTGTGTGTGGACCGGGAAGTTTGGGCATCTCTGCTAAGGCTGCTGCCCCCGCGACCATATTATATTCCATTATAATGAAGTATCCGTACTATTTGAGTAAAAAAAATAGTTACTCGTTTCACTGTTAGTTAATCTTTAAATGGCAAAAGCTTCTCTTCTTGTAACATTAAAATAGATGTAGATTGTATTTTATTCTTCAGAAGAATATATTAGTATATTTTCTTGTGACATTTTCTTTTTTTCTGTAAATACTAGGTTTTTATGTTTCTCATAATTTATGTCACTAGGAAGGAAGAGGTGGAGGAGCTGACCAGTGCAGGACACCACGCTCTGAAACAGGCACAAACCCAGTAGGCGGAGCAATACTACGGTTTCCTCTGGTTCCTCCAAAGACTGGTCAGGTTGGCCCACAGTGGTGGCTCAGTCGCAGCGGCTCAGGACTAACACCTATTGCTGGGTTGCAGGTGACATCACAGCGTTCTAATGGCCGATAATATTATATAGGGGTCAAATTGTTTTGTTTTTGAGGAGATTGGACCCAGTGACTGATATTAATGATCATTTTTGTAATTCATACATTTTCTGGTAGCACTTTTTTTTACACTCCCCTTGATACATTGTACTAACTAAATTGAGTACAATGTACTGGGCTTTGTAACAATATGTAATAAATTGTACCTATGGGTTAGATACACAATGGAATGATATGTATTTGTAGTTTGTAGGTACATAATGTAATAAGACATAATTCTAACTCTAACTTTAAGGGTCTTATTTCCTATTACATTATGTACCTTCAAAGTACTAATATAAGTTATTCCATTGTGTATGTACAATACATAAGCACAAGTTACTACAGATTATTACAGAGCACATTACATTGTACTAAATGTAGTTAGGTACAATGTATCAAGGTAGTGTAAAACAAAGTGACACCCATTTTCTTTTTAGATACGACTTATGAAAGTGTAATGCAGTTAACAGGAAACACTGGCTCCGCCCCCCAGAACCTGCAACTCAGCAATACGTGAATTTAAATGTATGAACCCTATAAATGCCCAAATAAAATGGTCAAGTGGACACTGGTGAATAAGATCAAAGACTAAACAGCAGATAGGTATTGTGGGGCATTACTACTATTGTCAGTTTATATTTTGCCCAAAGTAACTCAAAGATAACTCAAAGTAGTGTAGCTCAGCTACATTTTTGAAACAGTAACTACTAATATAGAATATATTGCACTTTTAACCTGTTGCCTGCCATCCCCCCTGATCAGGGGGCTAGGGTTAGGGTTAGTTAATCCTTATCAGGATTTGAAGGGTTAAAAATGGCAAATGTAATGTAAGTTGTGTTTCACTGACACAGATCGTACAAATACTTTTAGAAACTTTTTGGTTTTGGCTCTTAAATGAAGCATCACACTGGCCTATAGGCTGTGAGCTCTCCAGTCAATACGCTTTGAGATTTGGGTATAAATGACCCTGATCCTAACCCTAATGTGGCAGTTAACAGGTTAAAGTAACTTGTCCAACACTGCTGCAGTAACTCACGATACATTATGTTGCCAATGACTTCTAATTTTGAAAGTAAAGCTACTCTTACTTGAGTAAGGTGATCTCCAGATGATAATTAGTCCTCCGCCTGTCGGCTCTAATGATCAGAGAGAGTAATGGCCCTGTGTTAAATATCAAAGCTCCAGTCCCTTTGTGATGATGATCTGACATGTGTTTCTGAAGTCACCAGGTAAAAGAATTGTCATTTTGCCGTTGACTTGGCCTCATGTGATTTCCGTACGTCTTTAACTCATAACAGCAGCACTTTGCCGACTGTGAGCTTCTAGTTTCACGGAAGAATGAAATCGTCTGAAAGGCAGAGCAGACGCCCCGTCGAGCAAAGATGCACGCTCCGACTAAACATAAGAGCACCCCGGGGAGCCCCACGTGTTGGCTGTAATTAATGCATTTTAGGGCGAATCAAAGACGGGTCAGGGGGCGAACGCTCTCCCCTTTATTTAAATCTGACGAATACCTGGAACAATAGGTGTGCGGGACATGCGGAGATGAAAGCGCTGCGTTTGGAAGCGCGGGTCTCTGGGGAGCTTGTTACTCCATCGCACGCGCCGACACGGAGGTCAACCGTGAGTTTTGGAAAGTTGCGCCCCGCGGCGAGCCGTGTCCAAACGCCGCGCCGATTCCCGCTAATAAACACGGGAGAAGCAGGAGTCCCGCGACGCAGCGTCTTCCCCTTCCAGGCGCTGTTTGGATTTAATGAGATGATTAATCGGTAACGCCGAGCCAAAAAGCAAGTCATTAAATGAAGGAAAGTGACACCAAATCTGATCCATTCATCAGCGGGCTGTGGGGCGGGACCACCTCTGTATGCAAATGAGGGAGCGCCACTGGTAACATGTTATTACACTACGGCTGTGCTATCCTGTAGTATCTGAAAGCTGCTGGAGGCAGAGTGCAGCATGGGAGATTTGAATCATTCACAGTGTTATTAAAATGATGTAAACCTCCAGGCATTTGTAGCTCAGTCTTATTATTGTTGAGTCTTAGCTGTAATAGCTTTAATCATGAGGCGTAAGAAGGGGCAAGCGCCGATGCTAACTGTTGGTGCAACGGTCCAGCTCTCTCACGGATCAGTGCAATATAAAAAATAATATAATGAAATGTTCATTAGGCAGTATTTATAGTTAATAGTACAACTGGCAATGCTTTCTCATTTTTCTATTGTGCTTTATAATAAAATGTGCCCCTGGGCTCACAGCGCAAAACTAAATCAAAAACAAAACTGCAGCGCTCTGAAGTTAAAAACAGTGCTGTGTAAGTGTGAAATCGACCACTGTAGTGTTTTTCTCCCTTCCTCAGGCCCAAAGCGCTTTACAGCAAAGCACCAGTCACCCATTCACTCTCTCTCTGGAGGCGAGGAGGGGAAGAGTTAACATGAATCAGTTTCACAATAATCCTGAGTCTAAAAGGACACTGTAGATTCAGAAGGACTCTATCCACCCAAAAAAGCAAAACGATTGAGGTCGGCAGAGTGGGACCATTTGGAGATAATCCTTTGCTGTATTTGTCCAAGTCATGGTAAAAAGTTGCATAATTCCCAATAAAGTTGTCAAAATATTTCAGAATATCCGCCACATCAGGCCCAGGATGGACTTTGTGCTGATCCCGTCAGACCTGCAGAGCTCAGCAGGAAGGGCCTGGTCCGGACACCTGGAGGCCTGTGAGTGAGGAGGGGACGATGGCGCAGACTGGGTGCCTCGTTTCCGTCTACCAGTCTACCCCAGGGCAGCTGTGGCTACAATAGAAGCTCACCACCACCGAGCAAGGTGTGAAGGAATAATGCGCGAAATTGGAAACGAAACGAAAAATTGCAACAAACAAGAGGAAAGTCCCGTTAGTGATGGATACTTTAGTCTGTTCATCAAAACATCTGACAGAAAGTAAAGCAGGGCAGCATATGTTTAACACTGAAAACCTAAACAAAAAGCCCAATAATAATAAATATAATGAAATAAGTTAGTTAGTTTTATAGTTAAGGTTATATTGATTTGTATTATTTATTGTATTTTCTTTTTTTTCTGCAAAAGATTCTTGAAGACTTTTTATTTTTAGAAACACTGTAAAACACGGGTGTCCAAACTTTTTTCATGGGGGCCGAATATTGAAGTGTACATGGGGTGAAGGGCCGTAGATCAGTAGTTAGTGCTGCAAAACCTTCGACTAGCAGAGGTTTAAATTGTGCCCCCCACCTCTATTTATTTTATTTACCTCTATTTTATTTATTTACCTTCATGCCAGCTCTGTCTCACAATAACATGTTAGTTGTTCGGTTAGAATTGTATAGAATTATTACATTTCAAATAAAAAGGTCCATCTCTGGTGATGTGCACCGATACAGCACCATAAATTGGTCTGAGGGCCACATTTCGCCCCCGGACCGCACTTTGGACACCCCCGCTGTAAAACAAGTCTTAACCCCCGCCTATAGGCCAGTGTAACGCCTCATTTGAAAGCTAAGACCAACAAAACTCTGATCTAAATCCAAACATTTTTTGCTTGCGTCGACACTGTTTTGTGACATTTTTTCATTGATTTTTGTCACTTTTCTTTTGCTCTTTTGTGGCTTTTTTTGTCACTTTTGTTGCATTATCACCACAGTTTTTGTTTTGTTTTTTGTCGCTATTTTTCAAGCAGCTTTTAGATTTGGGTAAAGCCAAACTGCTGGGTTCAGGTGGGGTCTGAGAGGTTCAAACTGGTCAGCTTAACCCTTTGCGGTACACGTACTCACACCAGGTATAAGCGGTGAAGGATTAATAAAGCATTTTAAATCATATCAGCCCTTTGGTTTGGTTGGTCGTGGTGCATAATGGTGTGGTGGTGCATAATGGTGTCGTGGTGCATAATGGTGTCGTGGTGCATAATGGTGTGGTGGTGCATAATGGTGTCGTGGTGCATAATGGTGACATGGTAATATTGTGCATTTGGCCTGAACAATGTGAACCAGCCGCTGTAATCTGTGCCTCATCTCCATACGCATTGATGAATCACATAACAAAGCAACATTTCCTTCAGCTCTTTAGTATTCCGCTGTTGTAGAAACTCTTGGCACCGTGCTCCGGAGAAGAAACAAAATTTAACCAGGCTTTCTCATTGTAATGCGCCGCCATTATCTTCCTCTCAATTATTAAAGCCTATTTTCTTACACTGACAGAGCCACGCGCCGCAGATCCACTCGTAACCCCCGCCAAAACAGATGAGTTTCCCCACAATTATGGCCCTACCTGTTTGCCGTGGCGCTCTTTACTCCAGCCCGGGCGCACTGTTCAAACACGGGGCAGCATTGGAGTGAGCTAACAGAGCACAGCCTCATTTGGGTAATGGAGGCATCCTGGATAAAGAGAGCAAAGTCATTTCCAGCCCCGGTTTTATAATGAAGCGAGCCGGCCGCATGCAAACCCGCGGCGAGGTGTTTACAGGCAAAACTTTTATTAGGCCTTTTAGTGGCGCCGAACAAAACAAGTGGGAGACTCAAACTGCGAAGGTTCATGGCCTCTGTATGGCATCGTGAACAAACGTGTTAGTCTGACCTCAGCAGGAGCTGCGTGGGTGTTTGTGATTTTTGTATATTACTCCACTTTAAAGGAATAGGCCACCGTTTTTAAATACTGAGATATGCTCTTACCTCACTTTAGCCAAGTTAATATATCCCCGTCTGGTCTTTGTCCGTGCGCTCTGCCAGGCAAACGGAGCACATACGCAGCTTCTCCCACATGTCACATAGCTCCGAAAAAGCTCACGATAGAAGCTACCAAGCTCTTCCACGTGTTCCCTATTTAAATAAAGTTACGTGAAGTGTTTTCATGCGAAGTATATTTACACAGAAATGTAACGTGTCGATTTTATAAGCAGATAAAAAGGGGGACTATATTGTGAGGGTTAATGATACGAGGAGCAAAACGTCCGCGCAGTAACTCCTAAAGGTTATTGACGGAAGTGAGCGGGGAAAGTCTTTAGGAGTTACTGCGCGGACGTTTTGCTCCTCGTATCATTACGCCTCACAATATAGTCCCCCTTTTTATCTGCTTATAAAATCGACACGTTACATTTCTGTGTAAATATACTTCGCATGAAAACACTTCACGTAACTTTATTTAAATAGGGAACACGTGGAAGAGCTTGGTAGCTTCTAACGTGAGCTTTTTTGGAGCTATGTGACATGTGGGAGAGGCTGCGTATGTGCTCCGTTTGCCTGGCAGAGCGCACGGACAAAGACCAAACGGGGATATATTAACTCGACTAAAGTGAGGTAAGAGCATATCTCAGTATTTAAAAACGGTGGCCTATTCCTTTAAAGCTTTCAGTCCTCAGTCTTTAGGTAGGGCAAGTTTATTTGTCAGGCACCGTGCTGGACAAGTCATCCAAATGGAATCAAAGACCTAATCGTCTTAAAGTTTACAGCCTTTTCTTTGGCATGAACAGCTCAGTTGTTGGAGTTTGGAGACAATGGAAGGTCTTTGTGTGTTCGATGAAACTGGAGGAAAGCCTTTTTTTACTTTGAGCTGAGGTTTGTATTAGAGGTCAACAGATACAGTATATCTGCCCGCCGATCGAGCCGTTTCAAAGTGGAGGCTTTTAAACTCCTTCAGCCTCAGGAGAGCAGAGAAACATCTGGACCTGCTGCGTGTCATTTTGAAGCTCAGAACCTGGAGAACTCCGTCGCTGAGCTTTAAAATGTAATTTGATTTTAAAATGCAGCGGCTAGCAACAGTATGCTAATGCTAACGATAGCTAATCAAGGCAGGGGGAAAACCTATGACTGAATCTATGACTGAAGTGATCAGATAAAATTGTCCACGGCTGGAGGGACCAAGTGTTTGTGTTTTTGCAGGATTAGGAGGTGTACCTACACTGGGCCCCCTAAGGTCATATCAGTGTATCCATCCATCCATCCATCCATCCATCCATCCATCCATCCATCCATCCATCCATCCATTTTCTTCCACTTGTCCGTTGCCGGGTCGTGGGGGCAGCTGTTGGAGCCCAGATCACATTGCACCAGCCCCTTATGGCGCCCCCTGCAGGTGGTGGGTCCACAGAAGGACGGCCTCACGATTAACCGGGCCTGTTGGTCTCTCATAAGGAGCTTCTGAACCGCTCTTTGTCTGACCCGTCACTTAGGACCAGTTTGCCATGGGAGACCCTACCAGGGGCACAAAGTCCCCGACAACAGAGCTCCAGGATCATTCGGGCTCAAACCCCTCCCTCACGTTAAGGTGGTGGTTCCAGGAGGGGACATCCGTATATCCACTTAGGTGAATCAAAAGCATTTGTGTGTCAGGGAATGTATTACAATAAGTGCTCTATGCATACAAGATAGGAGCTTGTCAAATATATTATTGCAGTAAAATCCCCAAATATTTTTTTGGATAGTGGTCCAATTTGGGGACACGGTGACCGATATTGGACCAGGTTGATTCCGATATTGGACCACATGTAAAACTGTGTACAATTAGGCCTAAGCAAATACAATGTTACAATCTGAGCTAGGCAGACCCAAACAGTAGACGGAGAGAAAGGTGAGTACAAGATTTATTAATACAGAGCTGGTTGATGGCTGGTTGGACGGAACAGAGATAGTGGTTGTTTGGAGCAGACAAGATGGTGGAGGCTGGAGTGAAGCAGGTAGGTAAAGGCTGGGCTGGGGAGAGGCTGGAGTGGAGCAGGTAAGTAGGGCTGGGGCTGGGGTTGGTGCTGGATGAGGCTGGGATCCGGAGTGGAGCAGGTGAGTATCTGGCTGGCAAACTGGCACGAGGATCTGACGGGGAGCAGGAAAAGGCAGTTAGAAAAATATCCGATACAAAAATAGCAAATACCAAAATAGGCCTGAGAAGTCTTCTCACTGAAGTAGACTGACGATCTGGCAGAGAAGTGAAGGAGAGTCCATGCTTTCATACTGCAGGTGATGAGATGAGTGGATTCAGGTGTGCCAACAAGCCAGCCAAGGAGCAGGAGCAGCCACACCCATCAGGGAAGAAGCCAATGACACGCCCACAGCAGCAACAAACAGGACAGACACCTACACTACAACATACAAATGGTATATGGTAAATACTTTTATACGTACTCACAGCACACACATTCACAATCCTGACCTGTAACCAACTGTTTGTCCCTTTTGTCCCCCTGAGTGTGTGTGTTGTATGAATGCTGTGTTTCAAATGGCAAATACAATGTGTATGTATTTCATTTAATCATTTATTTATGAATTAATCTGTTTATTTATTAAGTCATTCATGCCATGATAGCCCTGAACTGTGAGGACACATGGAGTGGTCCAACATGAAGACACAGAAAGTGGCCCTGTATGAGGACACATGGAGTGGTCCAGTATGAAGACACATGGAGTGGTCCAATATGAGGACACATGGAGTGGTCCAATATGAAGACACAGGAAGTGGCCCAGTATGAGGACACATGGAGTGGTCCAATATGAAGACACATGGAGTGGTCCAATATGAGGACACATGGAGTGGTCCAACATGAAGACACAGAAAGTGGCCCAGTATGAGGACACATGGAGTGGTCCAATATGAAGACACATGGAGTGGTCCAATATGAGGACACATGGAGTGGTCCAATATGAGGACACATGGAGTGGTCCAATATGAAGACACAGGAAGTGGCCCAGTATGAGGACACATGGGGTGGTCCAGTATGAAGACACATGGAGTGGTCCAGTATGAAGACACATGGAGTGGTCCAATATGAAGACACATGGAGTGGTCCAATATGAGGACACATGGAGTGGTCCAATATGAAGACACAGGAAGTGGCCCAGTATGAGGACACATGGGGTGGTCCAATATGAAGACACATGGAGTGGTCCAATATGAAGACACATGGAGGGGTCCAATATCGGGCCAGCACCCACTTGAGCTCTATATGTTATATGTATGTGTTTGCAACCGTGTACCTTTGACTCATCATTCCTCCTTTTATTTGTTAATTGTCAAACAACCCGCACATGCCATTCTATCCAGTTGGCCTAAAGTTTGCGGTCACACCACACTCCCAAAGATGATCTAAAATGACACCATTTTCCCGCCGTCAATCATCCGCAGACGTAATATCCCGCCGCACGTCATTTTGACCTATATTGACCAACTATTTATGGAAAGGAGAACGAGTGGTGGTCCAATTTCGGGACTGGTCCAATATAGGTACATCGTCCCTACAGATCATTTGGAAAAATTGACCAAAAATATCAGTTAAAAATTGGCCAATAAAAATCCCTAAAAAACGGCTTCGGGGTTAGAAATGCCCGTATTCATCAACCTCTAGTTTGTATAAAAGGGAAGATCATGAATCAGCGGCTGATGTATTTATTTACTAGGAAAATATAGAATTGAAAAAATCATGATATGATTTTTTTTGTTTTTGCTATATTATCCAGCCACAGAGCACAATTTGTACACAGTTCCATTCAAAGATGCACAAACTATTACCCTAAGCGAAGTAAAATCCAGCCAAAATACATTGATACAATGTATTCATTACAACAGAGGCACACTGCATTCTACTGTTGCCAGTACAAAACACGCTCCTGATGACCAGCTCGACACAGGAAATGCTATTTTGTGCAGTGTGTTATCAAACAATGATTTGGATGAGGAAATTCAAATGTTATTACTATTTAAAATTGAATAGTTAGTGCTGTCCAGAGGGACAGTCTGCTGTGAAAAGGTGAGATATCATGACGCAGACCAGGGAAATGGTTAATCTATACAAAATCACAGCAGACCACCTAACACTAACCGTTAAAGAGCAGGGTGGAAACTTTTCCCATTCCTGTTTGAGTTTAATTATGTACAGCAGAGTTTCACAACCAGGGGTCCTTGAGCGTTGGACAGGGTTGAGTGACCTCAGATTAAAAAAAAAGAAAATGAAATTGAGTACAATTTCAATATTACTAACTTCCTTTTAATGATGTTTTTCAGTAAAAGGTTTGACTTTGACAGTATTTTAGCTCCATTTTGAACAGAACACTCTAATTACCAAATAATATATGTTTAGTTTCTCAAATGCCTCAAAGAGTACGTGGGACAAAAAAGGTTGGGATCCGCTGATGTACAGTATTATTGGAAGTACATATATCAATGTCAGCTAAATGTTGTTAAAGTCGTGTATATGTGATGTAGTGTGCATAGAACTCAATCAATGAATAAATCACATCTTTGGCTGCCTTTAGCCAGATCTCCATGGAGACGAGCTGGAGACGCTCACGGCAACAACACGTTTGTTTGGTCATTCTTCAACAATAAGAATATCCAACTAAACAAATGCCTGTATTTGCTTCTATCTATTGGGTGCATACGAGTATTTGTGACTGGTAGAGACACTGTTGTAGTTTATTATTGCACCAACATTATGCTGTGATGAACTGGAGATGAACCGCAGCGACTCTGTTTAGTGCACACTACCTGTTCGACCTGCAGTGAAAACAGGCTGCAGGAATGAAGTCGTCTAATTGGCCCCGTGCTCAAGTCAAACTGTGCAGTCCTCAACTGCGCGGCGCTTCCTTTTTTTTAATTACAGGGGCCAAGTGTGTGAGAGCAGGGGCCGGAGCCGGCGCAGACCTGAGTGGGCAGAGCGGGTCGAGCGGCAAACACTGACGAGCGCTCCATACTGAGTAGGAGGCAGAGTCTAGTGCCCAAACTCAACTCAGCGCTTTAAATCTGGCTTCAGAAACTGCTTCAAGATGGAGGGCAGTTGCTAAGTTACAAAAGTGCCACAGATTAGTTTTATATGTTGCGTTCCTTGGCGTTTTGAGCGCCCATACGTTGGTGCAATTTCAACTTTGAGACAAAATGTGGAATGAAGTTTGGCTTTAACAAGGCAAGTTTATTTGTAGAGCACATTTCACACACAAGGCAATTCAAAGTGCTTCACAGTTGCATAAAATTACAAGAAAGTAGATACAATTAATAAAACATCAACAGAAAAAATTATGAATTACGGTAAAAGGCAAGAGTGCAGCCAAAATCCTTTCAGTCATATGCATGGGCAAAAGAACTGTTTTCAGTCTGGATTTGAACATTGTCAGAGTTGAGGCCTGTCTCACATCCTCATGAAGACTGTTCCAGATTTTACTGAAACACAGCCTCACCGTGTTTATTATTAACTCTGGGAACCACCAGGAGGCCCCTCCCTGAAGTTCTCAGGGCCCGAGATGGTTCATACGGCTGTAACATGTCAGAGATGGACTTCGGCACTAAACCATGAAAAGACTTGTAACAAGCAGAGCTGTTTTAAATTCTATTCTCTGAGTGACAGGAAGCCAGTGCAGAGACCGGAGCACTGGACTAATATGGTCGTATTTCCTGGTTCTGGATGTTCTGCAGCTCTGACAGTGAGCAGCCGTTACAGTCGTCTAACCTGCACATGGATAAGTCTCTCTAAGTCTGGTTTTGACACTATTCCTCTGATCTTAGACATGTTTTTCAGATGGTAAAAAGCTGCTGATGTTTTTGCTTTGATGTGGCTGTTGAAGTTCAGGTCTGAGTCCATGATTACTTGGACTCAGACCATTAGGTTTTAGAGAGAGGGACTCAAGGTGACTGGTAACACTTTCTCTTTGTGTCTGTGGGCCAAAAACAATGATCTCAGTTTTGTCTGAGTTTAGACATGGAATTATGCCTTTACGCAGGACAAGAAATATCAAAAGCGAGCCACCAGACGACAAGCAGAACAAGAACAGCTGAGTCAGACACTGCGAGAGGGAGAACCACCTCACGGCCCATGTCATCAGCACCGAGAGCAACAAGTACTACTGTTGGATCAGAGAAGCCATCCAGATCCGGAACTGCCCAGACTGTGAACCGGGACGAGGGGGCGTACCAACTCTGCCACACCTGGGACACAGTTCTGAAAAAGTTGGAGTGCAGATGGCGCTGTCAGCCTGTTACTACGAGCCTTAACCCAGCGCATTTTCTCCAGTTCTTTACCCAAATCTTGCGTTTTCACCACATTTTTCATCGCTTTTCCATCACTTTATGGTTGCTCATTTTTGGCATTTTTTTTAACCGTTCTTAACGTTCTCCAGTTTGGCTTCACCCAAATCTAAAAGCGTCTTGAAAAAAAGTGTCAAAATAGCGGACTCCACACTCGCCCCTCTGCCTTCAGGACGGAGGTGCAGAACACCTAGATGGGCATTTTAAAAGAAGCCTGATCCCGTCAGCCATCGACTTTAACAACAGGCCCCGCTGAGTGTCCTCCGTACTGTTTGTTCTCTGTTGTTCTGTCGGTCCTTTGTCAAACATGCAAGGTGTACGTGAAAAAGAATGTGTGACAAAAACAATAAAGTGACAAAAAGCGATGAAAATGTGGAAAATATAATAATGCATTGGTTTTATATAGCGCTTTTCTGGACACTCAAAGACGCTTTACATTGCACTATTGGTTCACTCCATACTCGGTGGTGGTAAGCTACTATTGCAGCCACAGCTGCCCTGGGGTAGACTGACGGAAGCGAGGCAACCAGTCTGCGCCATCGGCCCCTCCGACCACCACCAACCACTCACTCACTCACTACATTCGCTAGGCTTCCTGGTGTTACCAAACGGTCTCCCATCCAAGTACCGACCAGGCCCTTCCTGCTTAGCTTCCAAGGTCTGACGGGATTGGGCATCGCAAAGGCGGTATGGCCACAAATATGTGATGAAAACCCAACAAAACGTGATGGTGACCACGTGAGGAAAAAGATACATTTCAACGAGTTTTGTATGTCTTTCAAATGAGGCGTCACACTGGCCTATAGGACGTGACCTTCTGGACTGGGCTAAAGCTGAACTGGAGAAAATGCACTCGGTGAAGGCGGGGCTTAAGAGGTTCACTCATTTCTCATGCTGTATTAATGTCCATTCACTTGGCAAGCTGTACTTCGCATTATGCTACTGATATTTTGCTTTTCACAAGATGGACTTTTGTATAAGCTCGTCCAAATGCACTGTGCCTTTTCCAGAACACCCAGAATATAAACTCATGAACATGCAGCATGTACAGTTGTGCCATTATGTAAAGCTGATGTCTAGTTTACAGATAACATGTCATGCTTAGTGCTGGAACCCACTTTAAGTCCAAATTCCTCCGTGTTTCGCTCAAGACAAATTGGCTCTCATTGTGTCCAATCCCGGAGTGTTAGCCGGACACTTGCTGACAGTGGCTCCACACTGGTTAGAGAAATTACCAGGGATCTGCCATATTCTCTGTATATGAGGCCTATTAAACCCATGGACCATCCCGGCGGACTGGCAGACAGTGTGTGCGCATTCATTACGGAGAAGGATCCTCGCATTGGACTTAGCAGGAACAGATGGCTCCGTCTAAAACCCCGGGATGTGACACTTCTGTTTGTCTGTTGTCAAACCTGAGGGCCCAACTTCATCGCAGCTCTTCTCAACAATAAGAAATGCGGTCGCCATAGTAACAGATCTTGTCGGGCAATGCGGGAGGAGAGGATTGTGGACGGTGTGGATGGATTCGGAGAGCCACCTTTTTAAAATGCGGTCGATATGTCTTTTCAAATGGAACTGGGAAAAACAAGCCCCCTGCTGAAACAAAGTAACTATTGATAATACAAATTCACCAGGAGTTGTTTTCTCTCTGAAAATTCGGTCCCATTGTATAATCTAAAAAAAAAAAAAACTGCATTTGATTCATTCTCCGATACAGCACCCAGGGATGAAAAGTCTTATTTACCCTTGCATGATGGGTCTGGGGATGTTCTTCCTGTAGGTCGGGTCATGAACACTAAATAGACTCTATGCACGCGACTTCTTCCTCTCGCTCTTTTCCCAATAAGGATCAGCGATGTCTTGCACAAATCGAATAGTTCCAGAAAAGTTCACGGACAGTGAGATACTGATGGAAGTCACTGGCTACGTGTTAAAAACATTACGCTGGATGTAAAATCATGATCAATGTTCATGGAGGAGAACATTGTATCTCATGCATCAACAACACCACACAAATGAAACAACCAAAAAGTGTTTACACTAAAGACAGGCTCATTGTTTTATTTAGTGTTAGCCTTAACATTAGCTACAGGACAAGGTCGTGGATACAGGCGGCCAAAATGAGTTTCCTTCACAGGGTGGCTGGTTGTTAGGAGCTCAGTTACCCGGGAGGAGCTCGGAGTAGAGTCGCTGCTCCTCCACGTCGAACGGGGGCCAGCTGAGGTGGCTCGGGCATCTGTTCCGGATACCTCCTGGTGGCCTCCCTCGGGAGGTGTTCCAGGCATGTCCTAGTGGGACAAGGCCTCGTGGAAGACCCAGGACACGGTGGAGGGACTATGTCTCTGTGGCCTGGGGTCGTCTTGGGGGCCCCAGAACAGCTGGAGGGGTGTCTGCATGGATCTGGAAGTCTGGGGAAAAGGATGGATGGATGCTAGCCATTAGCTTCAAGACAAAAACATTTATTGTGATGAGCAGGATGTTTTCTCCAGTGAATTCTTTGCTCCTGACACAATGTTTTTAACGTGATGCTGTCCATCAGTATCTCACTGTAGTAATGGGACAGGACGAGCAGCGCCTCCTCAGGAGCCACGAGGAAGTAACATGGAGCTTGTGTGTATATAACCTCCTTGCCTGTGAACCAGACTCACCGCTGTAGCAGTGAGTGAGTCTATTCCATTTCCCACAGCTGTACATACGCAAGCTAACAGGACGCGGAGTAAACCAATCAGCAAAGGGCATCTGCCGGTGATGCGATGTTATTGGCTGTTTTGTGTTAATCTTCGATTATGGATTAAGAATCATGAAACTCACCGACTGTGGATGTGTTTCGCTCTCGTGCACCGTTCCCAGTTTGTTATTGTGGGACTTCCACTGCTCTTAAACAACACATGACGCCAATAAACAAATCTGATTGCACGAGCTCAGTCTGATCCCCGTCTGTATGAAATAATATAGAGGGGAATCATTCTGGTCTCACCAGGCCTTCAGACTCATGAACACTAAATAACCTCAGCCATGTGACTGTATAATGTGCATATTGTGCATATTCATATCTTAACTCATTTGACCATGTCTTGTTTATTTTTTAATCCTAATTTATGTAGTTTGTTTATTTGCATTACCTTGATGTAATAAACATGTATTAGTTTATGTTTCATGTTGCACCATTTTTTAAATACATTTTCTTTCTTTTTTTCTTTATAAATGTAACTTCACTGACAATGGTAATACATCTATTCTGATTCTTTGTTCTCCAAATGCTTTGATTTGCTTCCTCAGATTTGTTGTTTGATGCAAAAGAAGCTTGATTTCTGTGCCAGCCGTGGTCTTTCACTTAGTGCTTCCGTGTCGTGCATTCTGATGCAGGCTCTCCATTATCTCCCAATGTGTATCATCAGTTTGCAAATGAGCCAATTAAACAAATGAACTCGACACATACAAACTCCAAAGCCTTCCATACTGCACTCCATTCACTTCTCATTACGGCTCAGCGGGGATTGTGCTGGCTCGCTATCTCTGCTCCAGTGTAAGGTGGCCAGGAAATGCTCAGCTAAGCCCTCTGTACAGACACACTTTTTTAACATATATATTTAGAGCTCACGTAAGACCGCGGCTTAGCCTTTCGGTGTTCCATTACTGAAAGTGCAGGAGCCCATTACATGTGCAGTAATCTGGACGGGGCCAGGCAGGACACAGGGGGATCTCCTGCAGTCTTTCCTCTCGTCTCGAGCTTCGCCCATTGACCTTCACCAGACAACGTCCCAGTAGCTGATCCACTCCAATCGAGTCTATGAGCTGCCCTGGTGCTCTGTACTCAGACCCCACAAACTGTACAAGAGAAATACATGGATGCACCAATGTCACTGTGTCAAATCTGTACCAGAAATAACAATATTGTAACACGTAATAAGTAAAGACACCCTGAATGAAGAAGCTTAAAATGACCATGTATTGTGGCTATAGCCTGACAGTTTGTATTATCTGTGCCATCATACACAGAGCCTGTATACAGTATGTTTCACTGGGTGAAGTTTTCATTATTGTACAATGTATTTATTTGTATATGTGTGTATTTATGACTATAAAGGACAAATCCTTATGGGTCAGTTGTTTTTGTTTTTCCCTTTTGGTTGTACGCCCATAAACAATTGATTATAATGTACAAGTGATGTTTTAGATGCATGAGAAATGAGGAGTAGGTTCATAAAACTTGCTTGCACTTCTTTCTATTCCTGCTTTGTTCTTCTGTAAAATAAGTTTGCACTGCTACGCTGCTCAATGAATAAATAAAATGGAATGGAAAAATAGTGGTAATCTTCTCAAAGCTACAATGCAGTGTGCTCCAGGTGTTTGTTATGTCATAAACTGTTGCGAAATGCTGATACAGACTCAAACATACATATGTTAGAGATAGCCCGGCATGAGCCAGACTGATCCTCCATGTTCAGAGATACATGGGGGTACAGTCTGGAGCCAATCATAGCCTGAGAGGCGGGAGTTAATGGAACAGGCCACCGTTTTTCCATACTGAGATATGTTCTAACCTGAGCTTAGACGAGTTCATGTGTATCTGTCTGGTCTTCACGCGTGCCCTCAGTAACGTAAACACAGCACAGACGGCGTTAGCATTTAGCCTCTCCTCCTCTCCACTATAGCTCCAAACGAGGTCAAGATAGAAGCTACCAAGCTCTTCCACGTTTTCCACATTTAAATATGGTTACGTGAAGTGTTCCACTACAAAGTATAATTACACAAAATTAAACAATGTGGATTTTCTCAGCGGATAAAAGGGGAACTATATTGTAAGGCGTAATAATACCAGGAGAGGTTTGGTGTCACACCTACCTGTCTTCTGCCTGACACAACGACAGAGTCCAGACGAGGCTGTCATCTTGCACGCTCACGAGTGGCTGGAGAGCAGAGGTGGATTAAGGCGTGGCGTGCTGCTGAAGCCGCTGCTTCCTCTTCCATCAGGCTTTTGTGCCGAGGACTTGAGAGAAATGGTGCCATGTTTACATGCCATTCACCATGGGGGTCAGTCCAGCCCATGTCCACTTACCCTGTCAGGTCTGAGGCTGAAGATTTCAGAGATCGCTCCTAAAAGTCACAAGTCTAGTCTACAGCCTGCATTTAGTGACACAAGAATGGGCCCACGAGGTCTATTTAAGCTCTGGTCCCCCTGAGGAGAGTGGTCAGGACTGCCATCAGACCAACTGAATAAAAGAGCCTTTGTTCTGGGCTGTGACGGAACTGAGAGTTGTTAGTTCCCAATTGAATCTTCTAAGCCTCCTGACACCAAACGCCTCTTCAAATCCTGCTGAAATTGCACAACACATGGAGTGGACACAATTTTATTTTTTTTAATGTGAACTTGGCTTTGAAATTCATTTTTTTTCTAACCCACCTAAATCTCCTCCAAACCCGAAATATGAAAATGCGGCCGTGCCAGCCGACTCCCAGGACGGCCCTCGTTGCACTCGCAGATGGCCCGCCAAATTCCCCCCAAAACAACAAACTGAAATGGAAAGTTAACGGCAGCACCTCCAGAACTAACACGGCCATTTTTTAAGGACTTTGATTGTTCGTTGTTGAAAATTTCATGCAAAATTGCCCTGATTCCTCTGATATAAAGTGAATCTTCTAATTAGTTTAAAGCATCCTTTAATGATTGGCTCAGATGTGAGTGTACAGCATGTTTAATCAAGAGATAACAGCCAAGTGTCCCAAGAGGGAAGAGGCGCTTTCTTTGTTTGTTTGTTTAGCTTCATACCCGTCGGGCTCCTACTATAAATTATATAAAGGGTGCTTCCAGCTTTGTCTTTTCATTATCATTATCAGTACAATCATGTGATAATAACAGGGAACATGTGCTGGAATCAGTGCTTCAACAAGCGCACTATCAATTCATGTTGATTACACTGTTTGTGATTCATGATCGGATTAGTCTGAAAAAACTAATACAGAATATTGCTCACAGGTGCTTCTGCTTCGATAACTTGTAGCAGTTTTGGAACAGCCTTCCAACAGACATAAGAGAACACCCGACTTCTACTCTTTTAGAAAACAACTGAAACCTCATCAGTCCACCAAACAGCACAAATTATGAACCATTGTGATGTTTCAGCTGTTGTCATTAGGGTTGTTCCGATATCATTGTCCATCGTGATGCCACGCCCCCTCCTGTCAGAAACTCATCTTCTGTGGGCCTTGTGAACCTACAAACTTTGCAGGGATTGTACTGTGCATTAAAGCAGAACTAAGTAACGTGTTTACCTTAATAAATCCTTCCCGTAGTCCCTCTGGGGGTAATACAAGTGTTAATGGGATGATTGGGGGGGGTCTTTCATCTCCCCCTGGTGTCTCTGGCCAGAAAACCTTGACTGCCACTGGACCGGAGTCACCAATACACACTAATGGAATCACAAAGAAGGAGCTAACAGGCTAACTGTGGGCTCGAGCCACTTAAACAGTATTTACAGCACATTTACAAAGTTGAGTGAAAAAAAATTATCTCCATTGTGTAATTGGATGAACAATATATAGGGGAGGCTTGACTGAACCAGGAACCTGTAGAAAAGCAGGTTAGGTTTTGACCACTAAACCAATATATAGAGGCTAAAGTTACTGACGTGCCGGGGGGAGGCGCAGGACCTGGCACGCCACAGGTCTTGTACACAAACGCCCCATCACGCACACGAGGAGTCCGACGCAGAGGCCACTAAGACACACCCCTGATAGCTTTCTTAAACAGTACGTTCAAATTGAGCAAAGGCAATAATAAGCTCCGATTTACATTTTTATTAGTGTGATAAGAGCCTTGGTTTAGAGGAGATGACGCTCTGAATAAGTCCTACCCCTCTGAGACTTTACACACAACACATTTCTGTTTGTGTTCCATGACTCTGTTCAGATCAGGTTTAGTTTAGATCCATTTATCCTGCAGTCTCACAGTTTTCCTAACGTACAGTAAATAATATGCAGTCTATATACTGTATGTAGGCTCTGTAAATGTCTTTAACAAAGGCTCATAATAAGATCACGATGGTTCACTGTAAACGTCAGCTGCCACTTAAAGGAATAGGCCACCGTTTTTACATACTGAGATATGTTCTTACCTTAGCTTTGACGAGTTCTTTAGGACCTGTCTGATCTTCCCCCGTGCCTTCAGTCACGTAAACACAGCGCAGACGGCATTAGCATTTAGCCTCTCCCTCTCTCCTCTATAGCTCCAAAACAGGTCAAGATAGGAGTAGTTTGGCATCCGCACAGTAAAGTGAAGATTACTGCGCGGATTTCGAACTACTCCTGGTATTATTACGCCTTACAATATAGTTCCCCCTTTTATCCGCTTAGAAAATCCACATTGTTTAATTGTGTGTAATTATACTTTGTAGTGGAACACTTCACGTAACCATATTTAAATAGGGAAAACGTGGAAGAGCTTGGTAGCTTCTATCTTGACCTGTTTTGGAGCTATAGAGGAGAGAGGGAGAGGCTAAATGCTAACGCCGTCTGCGCTGTGTTTACGTGACTGAAGATCAGACAGGTCCTAAAGAACTCGTCAAAGCTAAGGTAAGAACATATCTCAGTATGGAAAAACGGTGGCCTGTTCCTTTAAGGAGACATTGGCTAACCCAACAACCCATGGACCTGGTCAGAAATCATTAATGAATGTACAAACGTTCAGAGATTTGACTTTAGATACAAAGGAGTGTGTAAAAGAGACTTCAAACTCAAAGCACAATCACAAAGTGTCCGAAGTCGTGCCAACGCCTCGAGCGCCTCCAAAGGGAAACAATTAGAAACTTCCATAAAAAATCAGATGGCACATTGTGAGTGAAAGGATTCAGACACAGTGTGGTAGAGAAAGTCTTGCTGGCATGACGTTGTTGCAATTTGTCATTCTTTTGAGCCAAATTGTTCATTCATAGTGGAAGTATAATTTAATTTAACATTCTGATTAGTTTGTCGTTTGCACATTTGTTTTCCTGCCATTTTTAAATGAATTTCGTGTCGCTTTCCGCCAGTATCCAAAGTTGTCATTTAAACCGGTCAAACTCCCGTAATAGATGGGTGGTGTATCGCAGCTTTGCATTAGGCACAAGTGACAGCGCCTGGCAGCCCTGTGGAAGTGATACCGAGTACAGCAGCGGCGCTTTGGCCCCCTCATGTAACTCATATTATTAGCCAGTTCAATGGACTGGCTAATGACAGAGTATAGTCTATTACGCCCATGTCTGTAAACACAGCATGGGGAGCCAGTGCCAGGAATATGCCCATCACAAGTTTGTATTGAGAAGAGTCTCCTCAGTTAGAAGGTGGAGCTTTTTCAATTGTGTGCTTTGGGGGGAACTTTTTGAGCCACTCTGTGTTGTACTATGGCATAAAAAAGTAAAAATTTCTGTCCATCTCAGAAGCTATAGCACTTAGGCGGGATCCGAATGGAGCAAATTGGTAAGAGGTCTAAGCCCAAACCGGATGTGCATCAGCCTCGGCCATGGTAAGAAGCCTCTGAACACTGCTGGCATACCTCCTTTAGCATCGGGACCTCTGGTGGTTCCTCACCCGCGGTTAGGAGTTTGGAAAAAGACAGGATTTGGTGGAAAGGGGACAAGGGGATAGGAGCTAGGATCAGGACATAGGAGCTGTTATTTGAGATATTATGGGTTATGTGCAAATAGCGAATTGTGTCAAACTGCAAATGTTTTCGTCTTACTGTTTGGCTAATATCTATGCCTTTACTGGGAAAATCTACATGAAACAAAAACTGTCTCAGAGTTTATTGTCTTGTCAGTGTGGATAAAGTAAGGTCCAAAAGTGTGAGGATCTGAGCGTGATGTTGGCCAGTGGAAAGTTAAGGACTTTCAGCGATGAAAATACTACAGTGGGTTTGTGAATCCGGTCACTCCCAAATACTGATGAGGTACAATATTTGTCCATTTACTTTTTTTTCAAAAACGGTTTCTCTTTCATAGAGTTGCATTGTTTTGTTTTGTTTGTTTGTTTATATACTTTATTGTCCCCTTAGGGAAACTTGTCCTCTGTATTTAACCCATCCTTCGATGCCGCTGGGTGGTTGACGGCAGTGTGTTGGCCCCTGCCCTCTATCTGAGATTATGACGCTAAAGCAGAGATTCCCGACCATGGTACCCAGTCACAGGGATCACCAGAATTTAGGAAAAATTCATTCCAGGCAAAGATGATCAGATTATACAGATTCTTGTTCTAGAATAGTGGTAATAATCATTTAAATGAATTTAAATTAGGTCCCGATATATCGGGCCGATATTTCTGTATTTTATAGTAATAAGATCGATATCTCCAGAACCAAAAGTAAGGGATCGTGTTCGGGATTCGTGTTTTTTGCTTTGGAAAGAGTGAAGTCAGAGCGTTAAGATGACTGTAGAACTTCCTTTGCCTAAGGACAGCTGGGAAACATTGCAGTGAAAATCCGTCACAATTTGGTACACCTACTTTACATTTCATGTTTTAGACTTTTGCGTATAATTTCGGAATAATAAGAGATTGAGACTTCTTCTTGTAGATCTGTCTATCTACAGTATATGCTATAAATGCTTTTGACTGTGCACTTGTGACTGTGGTGATTATGTAACTTTGAACATAAAACAGATTTCAACCACACTGGAGATGCAGGTTTTGCAGTATTTCCATAGTTTGGAGTCCTTAGTGATCAGGAATAACAGAACTGACGCACTGCTACTGCACTACTACAACACAAGTAAATTACTTCAAATATTGGCCTATATATCTGTCAGGCAACCCCATTCATATCGTATCAGACCCCAAAAATACCTATCGGTCAGACCCTGTGTGTAATGACTGTCCTTGTGCTGAAACACAGTAGCTTGGAACCTAAGCATAAATGTTAGGCGTTCTATCTTACACAGTATCGAAGCACAACAGAGCCTCTCCTGTGAACATTCCTTGCCGTGTGTAGGTCACGACAATCTGGGAGAATACCACCTGCCTCTCTTCTGAAATTGCAGAAAAATGATAACTCTTTCCACAGATCCTCCAAAAGCCTCAAACCAATTGCGCTGCCGATTCAAATGGCACCACTCAGCATTGATATTTCTGCTTGATTGCTTCCACTGACTTTTCGTACCTGCATTTCATAAACTAGACAAGGTTCGTTCAAGCACAAATCTGTGGCACTTATTCCCATGAAAAGGCATGTACTAAAATTTACCAGTCAGTTTTTTTCTGAAAGCTCTCTAAAGGAACACTGTGGCCCGTGGCATTGGAGAGAGAGAGAGTCTTTGTGTAGGTCTTTTTGCATGGTACTTTTCCCTTATTAGGCAGTTCACAGTCAGGGCCCAGCTGAAAAGAGTGAAAGTGGAGCTTTATGAAGTCAGAAAAGCTTTTGGTGGCAGAGCTGTGAGAATGGACACAGTGCAAGAGTTGGCTGGTCCTTGCAGCACGCCTCTGTGGGTCTGCTTCAAAAGAGGCAAACAGAAGTCCCATTATACAGCGTCCAATTCAGAGAGAAAAGTGCTTTTAATTTCAAAACGGATGAACGGATCATTTGTAACGTGTACTGTATAGGGATGTCACCATTCTGAATGTTTTACTCACCATTATTCTGAGGAAGAATATTGCCATTTTCCGAGTATTCACAATTATCAGAAATGAAGGAAGAAAATACAAACCTTTACAGCAGTGGATCTCAACATGGGGGCCGGGACAACCGCTTTATAGGGCTGGGACGATCCACTTTTGTCACGATCTGATACGTATCACAATATCCAGGGGCCGATCCGATACTATTGCGATACAATAAGTAATTATAACAAGTAATATGCTTACCTTAAAATGTGTATAAAGTCACGTGTCCAAAGTTTAGAAACCAAATGCCATTTGACATTTACTGTGTGTGTTTAGATTGAAAAGTGCATTAACACAAAATGTAACAAAGTGCTGTGTAAGGGTTACTGGAAAACAAAGGAGTATGTGATAAAAAATGCCTCCAAACACAAGTATTGGAAGTATTGCGATACTTGATAAAGTATCGATACTTGGTACTGCAGCACAAGTATTGCGATCCAAGTCCGATCCGATATTTTGTCCCAGCCCTACTGCTTTACCAGTGAGTGTGCACCGTTTGGCACAGATACACACTCGGCCGTGGAAACCCAGGGTGCTGAGGGTGCTGCTGCACACCCTGGTGGAGAGTAGGTGCACTGCATGAAATATGAATGAATAGAAAATAAGCACTGAAAAAGCGTTTTTGGGGGCAGTCTTGTCCCGTAGCACTCTCTAACCAATATAGTGCCTCTCGAAAGTATTCATACACCTTGAACTTTTGCACATTTTGTCATGTTTACAACCCTAAACATAAAGATTTTATTTAGATTTTTTAACTGAACATTCACACACAAGTAACCGACAACTGTGAAGTGAAAGGAAAATGATACATGATGCTGTTATTTTTCAAAAAATTGAAAAGTGAAAAGTGGGGCGTGCATAAGTATCATACAGCATTTTCTGAGTGCATTAAATTGCCTTTATAACATTCCTCATGACTCCAGAATGTTCACACCTTGGCCTAACGGTTAAATAGAGGCCACCTGTGTGTAATCTACTCTCAGTTTAATTTCAGCTGTTCTTTCAGGCCCTCAGAGCTGTGGTCGGAGTGTGTTGGTCACTAAACAACATCATGAAGGTCAAGGAGCACCAGAGAGGTCAGGGAGAAAGCTGTGGAGAAGTTTAAAGCAGCATTAAGTTATACAAAGATTTCCCAAGATTTGAACATCTCCCGGAGCAACTGTTCAATCCATCATTCAGAAATGGAAAGAGTAAAGCACCACTGCAAACTTACCAAGACACGGTCGCCCATCTAAAATATTAGATCAAACAAGGAGAGCACTGGTAAGAAATACAACCAAGTACCCCAAGATCACTCTGGAGGAGCTGTGAAGTCCTGCTGCTGAGCTGGGGGAATCTGTACATGGGACAACTATAAGTCATATTCTTCACAAATCTGGCCTTCATGGACGAGTGGAAGAAGAAAGCCATTATTGAAAGGAGGCCATAAGAAATCCCGTTTGAAGTTTGCTAGAAGTCATATGGAGGACACAGCTCCATGTGGAAGAAGGAGCTTTGGTCAGAAGAGACAAAAATTGAACTTTTTGGCCCAAATGCAAAACGTTATGTATGGAGCAAACCTGACACTGCTCATCGTCCTGAGTGCACCATCCCCAGTGTCAAATATATGGGGGGGAGCATCATGCTGTGGGGCTGCTTTTCCTCAGTGGGGACTGGGGAGACTGTAAGAATAGTTGTGAAGATGGATGGAGCCAAATACAGAGACATTTTGGAGGAAAACCTGCTGGAGTCACAAGAGAACTGAGGCTGGGGCGGAGATTCACCTTCAGCAGGACAATGACCCTAAACACAAAGATAAATCTACAATGGAATGGTTCAATAAAAACATATTAATGTGTTAGAATGGCCCAGTCAAAGTCCTGACCTAAATCCTATTGAAAATCTGTGGAATAATCTGAAAACTGCTGTTCACAAACGCTCTCCTTCTAATGTAACAGAGCTGGAGTTGTTTTGTAAAGAGGAATGGGCTAAAATGTCAGTCTCTACGTGTGCAAATCTTGTAGAGTCAAACCCCAAGAGACTTTCTGCTGTTATTGCAGCAAAAGAGGGTTCCACAAAGTATTCATGCATGCTGTATGAATACTTATGCACGCCCCACTTTTCGGTTTTCTATTTTTTGAAAAATAACAGAATCATGTATCATTTCACTTTCACTTGACAGTCGTCTGTTTCTTGTGTGTGAACGTTCAGTAAAAAAATCAAAATAAAATCTTTATGTTTAGGGTTGTAAACATGACAAAATGTGCAAAAGTTCAAGGTGTATGAATACTTTCGAGAGGCACTGTACATGTTCCTATGGCTGTTACCTTTGTGAAATCTGAGCACATTTTCAGCTGATCTGCATCTTTGGCCTAAAAATCAAATCTCTGGCCGACGTTCAGCCTTTTGCTTCGCTCTGCACTTGTTCACACACGGCACAGTGACTGTCATGTAGAGGCTGGGGACATATCGAAAAACAAAATTAAAGAGTCTGTTTGTTACCTCTGCTTGTACACTACACATTAAAGCTTGTGTAAGTGACATTGCAACACTACCACAGTTAGAGGCTGTATTTGGTGCTAGCAGTATATCAAGTAATAATGGAATGTTATTACTAAAGAACATGTTCTCTAAAAGTGCTAGTCCTTGAAGTATGATTATACCTGATGAGTTGACGTTGCTTTAGCCTGGCAGACAGCAGACCATCCGTATCGAAAAGCCAATCATTATTAATCATCTTTAAAAGTTACTCTTACTATAAATTCTCAGCTGCTCGCCGTTTTGCGCTGTATTATATTGTGCTTTGGCTGCCATTTACAATCTGTACCTCCATTTTGCAGAGTGTATCCTTCGCAGCGCGGGCCATCTATCAGACAGGCCTCATTTTTAATCCCAGGTGACTCCGGCATCTGTCAGCCGCGCGAGTGTCGATAAAGCCGTAGCACCGCACTGAGGGGAGTGCGTGTGCTGAGGCAGGAGTGATGGCTCTGAGATGGGGCCCATCTCATCTAAATATGATCAGTATCCCTCTCCACCGAGGCCATGTTTAAGAGAGATAGTCTGCGTTCAACACAGCAGATAGCCATTTGTCCACGTGATGGATCTGTGACAATAACATGGGAGCATGAGGGAAATAATGCTCTGACTTTGTGGAACATTACAGAGCCAAGTGTGACACCAGTTCTGCTTAAACAGTGGACGCTTTGCACCAATGAGCAGAGCCGCTGGTCGCCATGGTCGCCGCGAGCAGAGATTAAAAACATTGTCTTTCCAGATGTTATGAACAATAACTAAAAAGCCGTTTCTGTTTGTTGATAAATGAACACCTGGATGAGATAATGGCTGTGAATGGACAGATGGTGAGTTCAAGAGCACTCCGTAAATGCTGCCTTTGCCTGTGAAGGTTATCAGATATTCATAGAGTCTAATTAAACAAGCGTTCCCTGTTCCCTGCACACATTTCGTAGTCATGACGTACAGACCTAATTAAATGTCTCCTTGCTTTGAACGTCTTTGAACACGGTTTGTTTGTGTTATGAATCGCACAATTTCCAAAAAACTGTTCTCACAGGGGACTTTGTGCTCCATAGGATTAAATGCACTATTCATAGATACATTCACTTGCTAATGCTACAAAGCTTCAGGCTAATTACCACACACTTCTGGGCAATATTTTTCTTTCTACAGAAATAGACTCTTGCTACGAAACAACAAGATAATTAGCCAACCACATTCAATGTGGAATGTGTAAGTTACTACACAGGCCATGTGTGTGAACGAGTCCGTGCGGTTACATGACCAAGGGAAACCTTATGAGAAACCCAAATCTCAAACCTATCCAGACCAGAACACACAGATTCAACAAAGTCGCTCACTTCTATTGTGACTTCTGTGACTGCATTATCTCAGATCATGTGAGACATGGCTCAGCTCAGATCGATCACATGAGAAGAAAAAATAAGCACCAATAAAGTCACTGAAAACCACCAGCTATAAAGCTGTGCTTGTTAAATGTATAGTTTATTACACAATTCTGTTCCACAAAGAGCCGTAGCCTATTGTAGCATAGTGTCATATAACGTTAGCCGTTAGCCGAGTGCTAATTGGCCTCTTTATTAGTGTTTTAGGTGGATTTGAGCTGAATCACTGGGAGAAACCCCGGTGTAAACTGTGGGCGCACCTTGGGCTAAACGAAGCTAACTGGGCTAGCTCTTTGCTAAAAACATGGCAGCCAAAGGCGAACCGGAAATAGTGCGCATATCAACCCCCTGCCCCCTGCTGGACGGGAGTTGTGCTGCTCCCCTAATCTAAATCTAATCCTTAGCCTAGTGGGATTAGACTTCACATGTAAACGTAGTGAGTGTGGTGGGATGGAGCACCTGGCAGACTCACAAGCGACTTTGAGCATCTGGAAAAATGCTATGCGACTAATGGATTATTATTATGATTATTTCTTAAAATTGCTACCAACCGATCCTAATTAGCCATTACTGGTGCACTGGCTTTCACAGTTAGCCCTGCGGCTAGTCTCATAATCATCTTACTGCCAAACCAGGTAGTGCTCATAAAATGAGGAGCAGTGTAAAAGTCAGGCAGAATGTGGAAATACAAGCTAGCTGTCTGTTAGCGTTAGCGCTGGGATAAATCATGTAAGCGTGTCCTATAAGCCTGTAATGCTTAAGCTAGTTGCTATGCTTGTCCCATCTGCTCCAAAAACAAACGCTTAGCATCCAATTAGGTCTGGCGCACCTGGGACAACATTTCTATATTATCGCCCTGGACGTTCCCGAGGTCAAACTGGGCAATGTAAATGTCATGAAGCCACTTTCCTCATGTGAAAGTGCAGCCCAGCGCGCCCTCGCCCCGGCCCCGACCTCCTGAATAATTGATTAGCAAGAGTAATTGCTAATGCATAATGGATAATAACAGTCAAATCATAATTAGCAATGAAAAGGCTCTCAGTAGTTTCTTTCTTTTAAATGTCACAGCAAAGTGTCTGACAGGCAAATGAATACAGAGGAATGAAAAGAAATATGTTCAACTGATTTATATTAATACGGTAATGTGGAACGAACGTGCTCTTAACTCATCGCCGTCCATGTGGAAAAAGTACAAATTGTAGATTGTTCTGGCTCATAGTCTGCACTCTGAGGTGATACTTCCTCACAGCGGCCAGTCAGTGCTCTGAGCGGCTCCTGGGGGGACGCGGGGACTTAGCAGGGGCCCTTGGAGTTATGTCAGATTCAAAAAATGAATGCTATTTGAACATAATTTTGAAAGAAAACAGTGTTTCATTATAATTTTTGCAAAAACATGTATGAATTTATTACACAAAACCTTGTCTTTTTTACAAGTAATTAGTAGTACTTTTGTTTTCTATTTTATAAATAATCGACAACACCCGTGACATAGCGAGTACATGGAGCACAAACAGAAGGTCCAAGGTGGACCATTGCTGTAGAGATCAAGTATAATTCAGTCTGCTGCTCAAATTCATGGAGCTAAAACTAAAATATCTCTTGCAGGCCTAAATTATCAGGTACACTCTGACTGGATTAGATTTTGTAATATGGATTACTCCATATTTGTGCCTGTACTGTGGATTGAGAGAAGGTTCGTGACATATGTAAGGATTAAACAACGAGGAGCCGTGCATTCGATGGTTATAATGCACGACGCGGAGTCAAGAACACCACGACGCGCAGCGAAGTGGTGTTACTCCGCGAAGTGCATTATAACCGTCTAATGCACGGCTCCTCGTTGTTTAATCCGCTTATACCAGGGTCCCACAAACGTAACATTTATAATAAATATTTGTTTCATTGACTAAAGTCACTAAATCTGCCAGACTACGGGACTATTTTGTGTGGGTTATTAGCCGGTCACTGAAGGCTGGTCTCAGAGCGAGTCATTCTCCGCAGCTATTACGAGGATCTCAGTCAGGCTCAACGACACAACATCAGCACAGAATCACAACACAACAGGACTAACCCGGAAACACTTTTCCCTGGAAGTAAACACCGATATGCGGCACTCATGGAAGCTAGCTAGCTAGCTCAACGAGCTCACCTGTTTATGGAAACAGCTGCGGTGGAGTCGCTCACACCTGGGCCCCCCCCAACTGAAACTTTTATGATTGACTTTACTAATCCAGCCAAATATGTTTAAATGCAGGATCATTTTATGTACGCCTGAAAATCATGAAAAGTGCCTTAACCGTTTTCAATAGAAATGTAAAGCTCATATGTTATTAACAGTAGCTAACCTAGCTGCTCACTCTCCTCTACAAACATTTAGCAAACATTTTGTTTTGGCCAAAAACGTTGAAATTAAACAAAATCCATCTCGTACGTTCCTGTCAG